>NC_137665.1:24090239-24190239 GCF_963422515.1 Blennius ocellaris | reverse complement strand
ATGGAGCAGACGGGGAGGGTGATGGAGCAGACGGGGAGGGTGATGGAGCAGACGGGGAGGGTGATGGAGCTGACGGCGTCGGGGACAGAGGGGACTGTGGCGCGGCACTGGTGCCGGAGGAGGTGGAAGCTGCCTCTCCCACTTCCTGAAATGTAGCATAGCCCACATGCTAAAAACACGACAGGCTAGCGTTAAGACCGCGCTAGCGGCTGAAGCTAACCAAAACAAACAGCATTTGGCATTGTTTTCAATGCAATTGTTAAAAGAAAGGCTCTGAGGAAAGCCGCGGATGAATGCATAGTCACAGGGTTTATTAACTAGTGAGCAGAGGTTGTCAGCACATTTTGGAGCATTCAACTCACCATTCTCCTCCATCAGCGACTCCAGCAGCGCCGTTGCTGTGTCCACGCCACCTTCACGTCCCTGACTCTCCGGCCGGTGGCCATAAATAGCATCCATGGCTTCATACCACCGTCAGTGCTTCCGCTGGGATCCACTCCTGCCGTTGTGGTCCTTCAGCTGGCGGTAGTCGCTGCGCAGCTTCTTTAGCTTGCAGCGACATTGCGCTGGCGTGCGGACGAAGCCATGTGCCGCCATCCGTTCCACCACCACTCGAAACACCTTCTCATTCCGCACCGCCCCGTCAAGCTCCTGCTGGACCCCCTCCTCTCCTATAATGGAGAGGAAGAGCTGGACCTCCGCACCGGTCCACGTATTTTCTTTCGCCATCTTGTGAAATGAAACCCGTGTTGCCGTGTGTAGAGGCGGGACTTCCGAGAATGACGTAAATCACTGACCAACCAGCAGACAGCAGCTCAAGCTCAGACCCGTTCCATGGTCCCCGGCACCCCAACGGAAGGGGAGCGGAAAAGCGGTCGCCTTTGGAGCGGTCTGGAGCGGTTTAGACTGCATTCCTGTCGTGAGACGCGAACCGGAGCGGTTTAGACCGGTCTAGGCTGGTACTTTTTGTGCGGTGGAGACGGGGCTTTTGTGCGGTGGAGACGGGGCTTATGATGCTGGGACCACTTTATCCAGGACGACTACTCCGGTCAGAGAGCAGATATGGACACCGGGTGTTGACTTTATCCCTTTTAATAGAATCAGCTGGCAGTACAGAACGTGGATTCCCCACGAATGATAAATAAGTGAATGTATAACGAATGAACGATGATTAATGTAGAATGATGATGAATGGCGAATGTAGAATGTAGAATGGTTTTCTGTTACACATAAAGAACGTACAAATCAATAACCAGTGGTAAGAATACTCCATAAACTGAATTAAATCCCTTATAGTGTCACACACGTGCAGACAGAGCTAGCCGATTAGCATTAGCGTCATTTACATCCGAGCTAATTGACACAGAACTGTTACCAAACACACATCTACCGACCTATACACTGAATATGAACACTTGTAGGCTTGATGACTATTAAAGACTTACTTCTTCACGAACGCATTCAACATGTAACGAGGGGTTCAGGACCGTCTTATTATTACCAGAAAAACTCCGTTCGCCGGGACGAAACACGAGGACCCCATCACCTGACTGGGTTGTCCAAAATAATGCCTGACGAAAAACCCCTATTCTAACACAACACACAATACACTTCACAGGGAATTTGTAACAGTTATTTTATTGACACTTTATCTATTTTGTCTTTAGTATCTATATTTTTAAAATAGATAACATTTTGTCATTTTTTAAAAATTATTTCACTCAAGTATTCCACTGAGATATTCCTGCTGTCAAAGCTTCAGGTGCAGGAAAAACAACAAAGTGGGTGATGGAGATATTCAATCTGACCCCAGAACAGTTTGTTCGCCTATCTGCATTAGGGGAATTCCAATGGGAATTCGAGGTAAACCTGTCCTTTGATCCTTTGATCCTTTGATCCTTTGACCCGAGGCCAGTGAGAGCAGCCTGCAGACGTCTATCTGCACTCAGTCCTTCAGAGACACGAGCGAGATCACAGCCATTTCCCAGCATCTGATACAGCTTCCCAGTTTTGGACAGTTCTTGTTTTTCAAAAATGGAGAACAACCAAGCCAGTGAGACTTCCCCGAGGATCAAGTCCCTGCGCCAGGCGCTCTTCTACTACAGAGATGCCTGCATGCAGCAGATGGTGGACTTCACCAGACTGCACAAGGAGAAGGACAGTCAGCTGAGCGCCATGGAGGCAAAACAACGGCTCATGGCCTCCCAGCTGGAGGAGAAGGACCGCCAGCTGAAAGACGCCCTGGCAGCCAGAGACACGCAGGTGAAGCGTTACGGCCAGATGAAGGCTCTGAGCGAGAAGCTGAGGGCGGACAGCAACAAGCACTGGGAGGTGCGCTGGGACATGAGGGAGAGGGAGGCGGCTGTGAAGGTGGAAGCTCTCCTGCAAAACCACCAGCTGCAAGTGTCCCGGCTCAGTGCAGAGCTGAACACCGTCCAAGCGGCCCTGCATGACAAAGAGCTCCAGCTGAAAGAAGCTCTGGCGGCGAAAGACTTGAAAGAGAGACGCTGCGTCCAGCTGAAGGCCGTCGGCGAGAAGCTGAGGGCCGACAGCAACAAGCACTGGGAAGTGCGCTGGGACATGAGGGAGAAGGAGGCGGCCGCGAAGGAGGAGGAGCTGGTCCAGAAACACCGGCAGCAAGTGGCCCGGCTGAAGGCCGAGAAGGAGGCTCTCTCCAGAAGCCTCAAACCAGCCCGGACCACCGAGGCCCAGTCTGGGGACTGGGGGCTTCAGGAGGAGGAGGAGGCCTCAACGACCCAGACCAACGGGGGGAATCTGCCCAACATCCTCAAGGTAGAGATCCAGTTTCCCCACTTTTGTTTGATTTCCAGCGTTTCACCTTGTTGCTTGAAATGACGAGTTGCAGATGAAAGTTTATGGGTTTTAAGATCCCCCTCAATGACCCTTTTTCAAAAATGTTTTCCAGCTTCCAGAGGAGGGCGCAGGACAACGGCGCAAACCGGAAGCCGGTCAAGCTGGTTGGAGGTGGGGCTGCTTCACCAGGCCAGAGGAGAGAGGAGACACCAGGGTCCTCCAGGACGGGATCCCCCGCTCACGTCCAGCATTAACCCCCGCCCACGAGATGGAAGGAGGGTGACGGAGAGGGCGGCAAATTCAAATTCAAATAAATGTCTTCATATGACTAAATCCTGAAGCCATTGTTTGTTGATGTTTAGTCTGGTTTCATTACAAAAACTAACAACAGCGTCAAAAAAACCACAATGTTTTCAGTGTTTCTCCCGTTTCCATGCAAACAGACGTCGTTTTCAAAACGTTGCAGTGTAAACTCTGAACCTTCTTTAGGTATAATTAAAAAAAAAAAAAAACAAGTTTTCACTCAGTTTGATTCTTACTGTTCGGCTCCTGAGCTGTTTTCTCATGCTTCTATTTGGAAACCACATCATTTTGTTGGAACACAAACAGACACCTTCTCAGTTGAGATCCAACAGGACAGGAGATAAATGATCACCAAGCATTAATAAAGCCTTCATATTCATTCCAAACAAGCCCATGCTGGTGCCGTCACAAGTCCTCCAGAAAGTCTAAAAGGCCACATTAGAAAGAGAGACAGAGACATCGCATTGGAGGACAGTAGTGGGACAAATATTCATGATTCAATAAGCAGACAGCAGCTCCACCAACACCAAACTATTTGTCCTGAAGGTGGATGAAGACACTTTAAAACACTGGTTGGAATCCTGCCTGGTCTTCGCTACACCTTCTTCTCCAGGGACTGGAGCGACAAATCCTCCTTGATCAGGCGTCATGAAGACATCTGAGTGGAAAACGGCTGCTTAACGTACAAGATGTGGTTTTGGTGCAGTGCCAGGTGGTTTGTTAATGACAGTGTTGGTTTCACACGCCAGGGTTACAGGCCAATTACAATTTGCCTCACGTTAAATACATCCGACACTCATGCAGGCGGCCTGTGTGACCAGTAATACCTCAAAACTGCTCCTGGTCAAGTCCTCATCACTTTAGAATGCTGAGAAAAAATCCTAGTGATGGAATGTTGCTTTAACTGGATAGAGTCGTCTTAAACGCCACTGTTTCTAGAAAGAGTGTGTGTTTTTTTTGGTCTACAAAAAAATGAATTAGAAGACCCTGAAAAGTAACAAATTATACCTTTAAAGTGGAAAACAATTCAAGTTCTTACTGTCAGTACACGGTGGGAACAAAACCCACAAGACGACGTTGTCCACCGTCCACCTGCTCAAAGTGAATAGTTCACTGCTCCAGTTCCACCGACTGTGTCCAGAACAATGTTTAACTAACCTGCTGACAACCCTCGCTACTCCTCCATCGCCACTTCCTGCAGTCAGAGCATGATGTGATTGTTTTCTTTCCAACAAGATAAGCATTGTGCGGCAATAGACTTTAGAACTTCTTCATGTATCCGGGGTGGCGAGGAGTAATGTCGCGAGGCTGGAGGAGCTCAATTATGTGTTTAAACCCCACGTTACTCGCCACCGACGGAGGGGCCGGTCGTCCAGGACGATCGGAGCGCTTAGATCCCAGTTTTTAAATGCAGTCCGATAAAATGTGAGTCGTTTTCTTGGCTGATATCTGACCGATATGGATGTCGGATATCTAAAGATGCTTTACATTTAGCCTGACAGTGTCAGGAGGCCTCCTACAGCACCTCCACATTACACCACGGTACAGCCACTGACTGAGACCAGTGTGTAGTTCTAGATACGTTCTAGGTAGATAAGTCAGAACCGGTTCAAGATTCCCAACTCCAGTAGTTGGTTTGACAAAAATCAGGTGAGATGAATGAAGTGTGTGTCATTTGGTACAGAAGTTTGATTTTGATCGTTCTGTATGGAGTTTAGGTTGGAGGGTTGATGGAGAACATGTTGGTGGAGAACATGTGTTGGTGGAGAACATGTGTGTTGGTGGAAAACATGTGTGTTGGTGGAGAACATGTGTTGGTGGAGAACATGTGGGTTGATGGAGAACATGTTGGTGGAGAACATGTGTTGGTGGAGAACATGTGTGTTGGTGGAGAACATGTGTTGGTGGAGAACATGTGTTGGTGGAGAACATGTGTGTTGGTGGAGAACATGTTGGTGGAGAACATGTTGGTTGATGGAGAACATGTGTGTTGGTGGAGAACATGTGTTGGTGGAGAACATGTGTGTTGGTGGAGAACATGTGGGTTGATGGAGAACATGTGGGTTGATGGAGAACGCGTGTTGGTGGAGAACATGTGGGTTGATGGAGAACGTATGTTGGTGGAGAACATGTGGGTTGATGGAGAACATGTTGGTGGAGAACATGTGGGTTGATGGAGAACATGTTGGTGGAGAACATGTGGGTTGATGGAGAACATGTGATGATGGAAAACATGTGATGCTGTAGAACGTGCGTTGATGGAGAATGTGTGGTGCTTGGAGAACATGTGTTGGTGGAGAACATGTGTTGGTGGAGAACATGTGTGTTGATGGAGAACATGTGGGTTGATGGAGAACATGTGCGTTGATGGAGGACGTATGTTGGTGGAGAACGTGTGTTGGTGGAGAACACGTATGTTGGTGGAGAACATGTGGGTTGATGGAGAACGTGTGTTGGTGGAGAACACGTATGTTGGTGGAGAACATGTGTGTTGATGGAGAACATGTGGGTTGATGGAGAACATGTGGGTTGATGGAGAACATGTGGGTTGATGGAGAACGTATGTTGGTGGAGAACATGTGGGTTGATGGAGAACATGTGGGTTGATGGAGAACATGTGGTTTGATGGAGAATGTATGTTGGTGGAGAACATGTGGGTTGATGGAGAACATGTGGGTTGATGGAGAACATGTGGGTTGATGGAGAACGTATGTTGGTGGAGAACGTGTGTTGGTGGAGAACATGTATGTTGGTGGAGAACATGTTGGTGGAGAACATATGGGTTGATGGAGAACATGTTGGTGGAGAACATGTGGTTTGATGGAGAACATGTTGGTGGAGAACGTGTGTTGATGGAGAACATGTGTGTTGATGGAGAATATGTGTGTTGATGGAGAACATGTGTGTTGATGGAGAATATGTGTGTTGATGGAGAACATGTGTGTTGGTGGAGAACATGTATGTTGGTGGAGAACATGTTGATGGAGAACATGTATGTTGGTAGAGAACATGTGTGTTGGTAGAGAACATGTGTGTTGGTGGAGAACATGTGTTGGTGGAGAACATGTGTGTTGGTGGAGAACATGTGTTGATGGAGAACATGTGTGTTGGTGGAGAACATGTGATGATGGAGAACATGTGTGTTGGTGGAGAACATGTGTGTTGAGGAGAACATGTGTTGGTGGAGAACATGTGTGTTGGTGGAGAACGTGTGTTGGTGGAGAACATGTATGTTGGTGGAGAACATGTGTGTTGGTGGAGAATGTGTGTTGGTGGAGAACATGTGTGTTGGTGGAGAACATGTGTTGGTGGAGAACGTGTGTTGGTGGAGAACATGTGTGTTGGTGGAGAACGTGTGTTGGTGGAGAACATGTATGTTGGTGGAGAACATGTGTGTTGGTGGAGAACGTGTGTTGGTGGAGAACGTGTGTGTTGGTGGAGAACATGTGTTGGTGGAGAACATGTTGGTGGAGAACATGTATGTTGGTGGAGAACATGTGTGTTGGTGGAGAACATGTGTGTTGGTGGAGAACATGTATGTTGGTGGAGAACATGTGGGTTGGTGGAGAACATGTGTGTTGGTGGAGAACATGTATGTTGGTGGAGAACGTGTGTTGGTGGAGAACATGTTGGTGGAGAACATGTATGTTGGTGGAGAACATGTGTGTTGGTGGAGAACATGTGTGTTGGTGGAGAACATGTATGTTGGTGGAGAACATGTGGGTTGGTGGAGAACATGTATGTTGGTGGAGAACATGTGTGTTGGTGGAGAACATGTGTGTTGGTGGAGAACATGTATGTTGGTGGAGAACGTGTGTTGGTGGAGAACATGTGTGTTGGTGGAGAACGTGTGTTGGTGGAGAACATGTATGTTGGTGGAGAACATGTGTGTTGGTGGAGAACATGTTGGTGGAGAACATGTGTGTTGGTGGAGAACATGTGTGTTGGTGGAGAACATGTGTGTTGGTGGAGAACGTGTGTTGGTGGAGAACATGTATGTTGGTGGAGAACGTGTGTTGGTGGAGAACATGTGTGTTGGTGGAGAACATGTATGTTGGTGGAGAACATGTGTGTTGGTGGAGAACATGTGTGTTGGTGGAGAACATGTTGATGGAGAACGTGTGTTGGTGGAGAACATGTGTGTTGGTGGAGAACATGTGAGTATCTAGAACACGTCACCTTGTCTTTGAGCTGCTGGCACAGCTGCAGGGAGATGGTGAAGAACACCAGCGTGCCGTTGAGCCAGGGCACCACACACTCCACCTTGTGGACGTGGCTCACCTGGAAGCGGTTGTTGTTCAGTTCACTGCAGGGGGCGAGACCAGGTGTGGATCAGGGTGTGAAGCGTACGGCCCGGCAGAGGGGGAACCTTACATTCACACTGTTTGTAGGAGGAGAACCACACTGACTACAGAACAAACATGAAGGACGTGTGGCGGCGACCAGCGTGAAAGAATTGATCAAACATGGACGGTTTCTCACCAATATTTGTCTGGACTTAACATTTATTTTTATTTCAGTACTCTAGTGACCCCTGACCTCTGACCTCTGACCTCTGAGTTTAAACATGGGATTCAGGACTTACAACATGGCTCCAGGGTTGTGCAGCACCGAGCTCCCGGCTGGTTTGAAGTTCTGCAAAGAACAGTCAGAAGAAGAGTTTGGTCACAGTTTAGTCCCCCCCCCACCACCACCTCCTCCATGCTTTCTGATCTGACCTTGGTGGTGTTCGGGGGCATCGTGTGCAGCTGGTACACCGTCAGGCACAGTTTACTCAGGTTGATGTAGAAGTTGACCATGACGTCCCCGGGATGGGGGGGAACATTTTGTGGAGGAGAAAGGATTTGACTGATTAACACGGCCCGATGAGGAACAATGGTACAGTTTAAAGTCCAGCTGTTTGAAGCCTCTGATATCGAAGCTTATCGAAGTCACTTTATTCAGTCCACCAGCTGATGGAGGTTCTGGGTCCTGGAGGTTCACCCTAGAGGTTCACCCTAGAGGTTCACACTAGAGGTTCACCCTAGAGGTTCACCCTAGAGGTTCACACTAGAGGTTCACACTAGAGGTTCACCCTAGAGGTTCACACTAGAGGTTCACCCTAGAGGTTCACCATAGAGGTTCACACTAGAGGTTCACCCTAGAGGTTCACACTAGAGGTTCACCCTAGAGGTTCACACTAGAGGTTCACCCTAGAGGTTCACCCCAGAGGTTCACACTAGAGGTTCACCCTAGAGGTTCACCATAGAGGTTCACTCTAGAGGTTCACCCTAGAGGTTCACCCTAGAGGTTCACCCTAGAGGTTCACACTAGAGGTTTACACTAGAGGTTCACCCTAGAGGTTCACCCTAGAGGTTCACCCTAGAGGTTCACACTAGAGGTTCACCATAGAGGTTCACACTAGAGGTTCACACTAGAGGTTCACCATAGAGGTTCACCATAGAGGTTCACCCTAGAGGTTCACCCTAGAGGTTCACGCTAGAGGTTCACCCTAGAGGTTCACCATAGAGGTTCACACTAGAGGTTCACCCTAGAGGTTCACCCTAGAGGTTCACCATAGAGGTTCACCCTAGAGGTTCACACTAGAGGTTCACCCTAGAGGTTCACCATAGAGGTTCACCATAGAGGTTCACCCTAGAGGTTCACCCTAGAGGTTCACACTAGAGGTTCACCCTAGATGTTCACACTAGAGGTTCACCATAGAGGTTCACACTAGAGGTTCACCCTAGAGGTTCACCATAGAGGTTCACCCTAGAGGTTCACCATAGAGGTTCACCATAGAGGTTCACCATAGAGGTTCACACTAGAGGTTCACCATAGAGGTTCACACTAGAGGTTCACACTAGAGGTTCACCATAGAGGTTCACCCTAGAGGTTCACCATAGAGGTTCACCATAGAGGTTCACCATAGAGGTTCACCCTAGAGGTTCACCATAGAGGTTCACACTAGAGGTTCATCCTAGAGGTTCACCCTAGAGGTTCACCCTAGAGGTTCACCATAGAGGTTCACCATAGAGGTTCACCCTAGAGGTTCACCATAGAGGTTCACCATAGAGGTTCACCCTAGAGGTTCACCATAGAGGTTCACCATCGAGGTTCACCCTAGAGGTTCACCCTAGAGGTTCACCCTAGAGGTTCACCATAGAGGTTCACACTAGAGGTTCACCATAGAGGTTCACACTAGAGGTTCACACTAGAGGTTTACCCTAGAGGTTCACCCTAGAGGTTCACACTAGAGGTTCACACTAGAGGTTCACCCTAGAGGTTCACCCTAGAGGTTCACCATAGAGGTTCACCATAGAGGTTCACAATAGAGGTTCATCCTAGAGGTTCACCATAGAGGTTCACCCTAGAGGTTCACCATAGAGGTTCACCATAGAGGTTCACACTAGAGGTTCATCCTAGAGGTTCACCCTAGAGGTTCACCCTAGAGGTTCACCCTAGAGGTTCACCATAGAGGTTCACCCTAGAGGTTCACCCTAGAGGTTCACCCTAGAGGTTCACCATAGAGGTTTACCCTAGAGGTTCACCATAGAGGTTCACCATCGAGGTTCACCCTAGAGGTTCACCCTAGAGGTTCACCCTAGAGGTTCACCATAGAGGTTCACCATAGAGGTTCGCCCTAGAGGTTCGCCCTAGAGGTTCACCATAGAGGTTCACCATAGAGGTTCACCCTAGAGGTTCACCCTAGAGGTTCACCATAGAGGTTCACCCTAGAGGTTCACACTAGAGGTTCACCCTAGAGGTTCACACTAGAGGTTCACCCTAGAGGTTCACCATAGAGGTTCACCATAGAGGTTCACCCTAGAGGTTCACCCTAGAGGTTCACCATAGAGGTTCACCATAGAGGTTCACACTAGAGGTTCATCCTAGAGGTTCACCATAGAGGTTCACCCTAGAGGTTCACCATAGAGGTTCACCATAGAGGTTCACACTAGAGGTTCATCCTAGAGGTTCACCCTAGAGGTTCACCATAGAGGTTCACCCTAGAGGTTCACCCTAGAGGTTCACCATAGAGGTTCACCCTAGAGGTTCACCATAGAGGTTCACCATCGAGGTTCACCCTAGAGGTTCACACTAGAGGTTCACCCTAGAGGTTCACCATAGAGGTTCACCATAGAGGTTCACCATCGAGGTTCACCCTAGAGGTTCACCCTAGAGGTTCACCATAGAGGTTCACCATAGAGGTTCACCCTAGAGGTTCACCATAGAGGTTCACCATAGACGTTCACCATAGAGGTTCGCCCTAGAGGTTCGCCCTAGAGGTTCACCATAGAGGTTCACCATAGAGGTTCACCATAGAGGTTCACCCTAGAGGTTCACCCTAGAGGTTCACCATAGAGGTTCACACTAGATGTTCACACTAGAGGTTCACCATAGAGGTTCACACTAGATGTTCACCCTAGAGGTTCACCCTAGAGGTTCACCATAGAGGTTCACTCTAGAGGTTCACCCTAGAGGTTCACCCTAGAGGTTCACACTAGAGGTTCACCCTAGAGGTTCACACTAGAGGTTCACCATAGAGGTTCACCCTAGAGGTTCACCCTAGAGGTTCACCATAGAGGTTCACACTAGATGTTCACACTAGAGGTTCACCATAGAGGTTCACACTAGATGTTCACCCTAGAGGTTCACCCTAGAGGTTCACCATAGAGGTTCACCATAGAGGTTCACCCTAGAGGTTCACCCTAGAGGTTCACCATAGAGGTTCACCCTAGAGGTTCACACTAGAGGTTCACCCTAGAGGTTCACCATAGAGGTTCACTCTAGAGGTTCACCCTAGAGGTTCACCCTAGAGGTTCACACTAGAGGTTCACCCTAGAGGTTCACACTAGAGGTTCACCCTAGAGGTTCACCCTAGAGGTTCACACTAGAGGTTCACCCTAGAGGTTCACCCTAGAGGTTCACACTAGAGGTTCACCCTAGAGGTTCACCCTAGAGGTTCACCCTAGAGGTTCACACTAGAGGTTCACACTAGAGGTTCACCCTAGAGGTTCACACTAGAGGTTCACACTAGAGGGTCACACTAGAGGTGAACCTCTAGGGTGAACAGGAAATCCTTCCTCCCCACAGCAATAAGACTTTTTAACTCTTCTACCTCCGTCAGAGCCTCAATCATCACCACCTGGACTAAATTACATTGATACTTATATTATATCCTATATTTCAGATGGCACATTGCACGTACATATACATATATTTATACATGTGCAAGTACACTATTACCATTGGTACTATTATTATTATTATTACTGATATACATATATATTCTTATTGTTTGTTATTTTATTGCTACCATATTGTTATTGTTATATTCTTGCTACCATTATTAGTAGTACTATACACGAGTATTAAACACTATTACACATTGTTATTATCTGTATTATTGTTATTATTATTATATAATGTGTACTTCTAATGGCTCTGCCACTGCACCTTACTATCTATTTATTTATCTTGCTTTTATCTCCTGCTTATTTCTAAGTGATCATGTTCCGTTCTGTGTTGTACTTCAAGTCTTATCCCCAGATATTTTTATTTTTTATTTTTTACTTTTATTACTATTCTATTGTATTTTATAATATTCGTATGTACCAGATTGCTGCAACAAAACAATTTCCCTTCTGGGATGAATAAAGTAATAATCCATCCATCTATCTATCTATCTATCTATCTATCTATCTATCTATCTATCTATCTATCTATCTATCTATCTATCTATCTATCTATCTATCTATCTATCTATCTATCTATCTATCTATCTATCCATCCATCCATCATCTATCTATCTATCTATCTATCTATCCATCTATCCATCCATCTATCTATCCATCCATCCATCATCTATCTATCTATCTATCTATCTATCCATCTATCCATCCATCTATCCATCCATCTATCCATCATCTATCTATCATCTATCTATCTATCATCTATCTATCTATCTATCATCTATCATCTATCTATCTATCATCAATCTATCTATCTATCTATCATCTATCATCTATCTATCTATCTATCTATCATCTATCTATCTATCTATCATCAATCTATCTATCTATCTATCATCTATCATCTATCTATCTATCTATCTATCTATCTATCATCTATCTATCTATCTATCATCAATCTATCTATCTATCTATCATCTATCATCTATCTATCTATCATCTATCTATCTATCTATCATCTATCAATCTATCTATCTATCATCTATCTATCATCTATCCATCTATCTATCCATCTATCCATCCATCTATCTATCCATCTATCCATCTATCCATCTATCCATCTATCCATCTATCCATCTATCTATCCATCTATCTATCTATCTATCTATCTATCTATCTATCTATCTATCTATCTATCTATCTATCTATCTATCTATCTATCTATCTATCTATCTATCTATCTATCTATCTATCTATCTATCTATCTATCTATCTATCTATCCATCCATCCATCCATCCATCCATCCATCCATCCATCCATCCATCCATCCATCCATCCATCCATCTATCTATCTATCTATCTATCTATCTATCTATCTATCTATCTATCTATCTATCATCTATCTATCTATCTATCTATCTATCTATCTATCTATCATCTATCTATCTATCATCTATCTATCTATCTATCTATCTATCTATCTATCTATCTATCTATCTATCTATCTATCTATCATCTATCTATCCAGGTGCACCGTCCTCGAGGTTCCTGCATGGTTCAGGTCTCTCCAGCTGACGGCTCTGGGATTCTCTTTACTCACTTTTTGGTTTTGTTTTTTTTCCAAACACGATGAGACGCCCACGTTAGATTGAGGCGTGCCGAAGCAGGAGACCTGTAAAACCTCCAGGACCAGGACCAGGACCAGGACCAGGACTGGACGCCCCGCCCCCCCAACCTTCCCGCGTTACCATCAGTCCGCTGGTGGCGAGCTCGGGCAGCGTGAGGGAGGCCGGCGTGGTGAGGCGGTTTCGCGCTCGCGTCAGCTGCAGCATCACAGCGTCCATCAGCTGCAGAAGCAGAAGAGACAGAACTTTAGAGGACAGACACAGAAACCCGGCGGGGGGGACGGGGTCTCCTGCTTACACACACCTTGTTGACCTCAGCGCCCGTCTTGAAGTGGTCGCTGTCGTCATGGCTGCTGAGGAGCAGCAGAGCCTGGTTCACGTGGTTCCTGGCATCCTGGATCTGATCCAGAAACAACAGTCAGTGGGTGTTGGGCCGGGTCCCTGCAGTAGCCACGCTTCAAGGCCCTCAAATATTTGGTCTTTCAACTGAACATTAACCAACTTGTATATCACCAGGGAGGGAGGGAGGAGCTCTGGAACTGGAAATGGCCTTTGAGCAAAACGTGCATCAGGAACTACCGCCGGTTAAAGTTCTGCGAGGGTTTGCTCGAAGACACTCGGCTCTTTTCTAACATGACCCGAAACTAAACCAACACATTTATGTGATCTTCTCGGGGAATTCAAGAGAAACCTGACGGAGTGCTGTGAAAAGTGAAAAATGATGCGGCAATAAGCCTGTCAAGCCTTAAAAATCCACAGAATGGTAGCTGTCGTCATTGTATTATCCACAGGGATCATAGCGCGTGAAAAACGTAGTGGCTTCTAGTCCAGACATTACGGTATCTACCAACATTACCGTCTAAGAAGCACCATTCTTTGCCGTTTTAGGTTCAAATTCAGCTTTAATCCAGCTGAGAGTGTTTTTACTTAAACCATGTTTGTACGAAGTAAAGAATGGAGGAACTATACTGGGGGGGGGACGGGGGGCGGGGGGGGGGGACGTTCGGGGACGCATTAATTAATTCTGACCAAGGGCGGTTTTGAATGTCATTTTTGCCAATCTAGTGTTTTTAGATCAGCCTCTGTCAGTTTTCAGATTTTTACTTAAAAAAATGTTTTTTAAATGACATGGCGGCCGGATTAGATTGTCTGGCGGGCCGCTTCTGGCCCCCGGGCCACATGTTTGACACCCCTGGTCTAGAGGATAGAAGTGGTTGATTATCAGTTGTGACAAGGTGTGTAACAATCAGTTTAATTTCAATTGAAGTTTTTAAGACTGTAAAAAAAGACGGCAGATAAAATGGCACTGGAGATGAGTAACCGTGGGTTACATGTCGAACAAAGGAGTTCCAGCTGTGACATCATGTCCCCGTGTCTCCCAGCCATGACTCCCAGAGACGTCCAGCAGGACCTGGAGGACCAGTTCAACCACGTGGTCTCCAGGCTGCAGTCCAAACACTTCTTCCAGTCCGACTGGGACGTGGCTTCCTGCGCCGTCTTCTTCATCTTTGTGGGTGAGCTGCAGCTTCACTGCAGGGAGGGACTCTTCCCCTTTGTTTTTCTTTCTTTCTTTGTTTTGTCCTTCAGCGCTCTGCTGCTCGTGGCAGACAAATTGCAATTTAAATATCTTCTCCGACTGCACGCAAAACACCGTCGCGTCTCCAGAAGACAAGTCTTCTGTCGTCTTCTAATTCTTTACGTTTTGATTCAACAGGACGACAAACAACTTTAAGGAAACAAATTGGTTCTTTTCTTTTTTTCTGTCCAGTCGTGTCAGCATTCATTTCTTTATATCAACACAATGATGAAGTTTAGTCACTTTTCTTCTGAAAGTCTTTAATCACGCAGGTTATCCTAATTGTGGCGCTGAAATAAATATAATGAAACCATTACATTTTTTTTCCCCCATCAGTTGTGGGATCATAAGTAAAATAAGACGGTTCAGGTTGTTTATTTTATTCATTTTTATTTTTTTATGACATAATTTCTCCCCCAGCTTTTGTACATGATCTCAATTAAAGCCACATTTAATCTCAAATGCACAATATAATCATGTAAATAAACAATATAAACTGATGACAAAATCACCAGCAGAGCTGCTCATGTAAATGTTTGCTTCAGGTGAGAGGATGCTTTTTCTCAGCATCTGGGTGTGATCACACATCTGTGTGTGTGTGTGTGTGTGTGTGTGTGTGTGTGTGTGTGTGTGTGTGTGTGTGTGTGTGTGTGTGTGTGTGTGTGTGTGTGTGTGTGTGTGTGTGTGTGTGTGTGATGCTACGACACTCGGATGTGTGTGAGGCGGCTCCTGGGCGGAGTCGCAAGGCCTTCCTGACAACGACTGCGGTGGTTACACACCCACACACACACACACACACACCCCACATGGAAAGAACCTATATAAACATATATGTTTTAATATAGGTTTTGATATAGGTTTGGCATATATGTGACATATATAAAATTGGCCGTTTTCCTATATGTTATGTACATATATGTACATATATGTGTGCGAAAAGAAAGCTTTTGTCAATCTCTAGTTGCAGACGTAACAATCTATACAGTTAACGGAGACCAACGGTTATACACGCACAGACGAACGGACAGAGTCGTTCATCGCAGCCGTAACAGAAAAAAAAAATATATATATATATATATATATATATAAAATATGTACCTACCTGTGCATATAGGTCCATATATGTGCATAAAATATAGGAAAATGGCCAATTTTATATATGTCACATATATTCAAAACCTATATCAAAACCTATATTAAAACATATATGTTTATATAGGTTCTGTCCATGTGGGACTTTCCATATATGCAGCATATATGTACATATATGCAACATATATATGCAGCATTAATGTGCATATATGCAGCATATATATTGTCATATATGTGCATATATGTGCATATATACAGCATATATATTGTCATATATGTGCATATATGCTGCATATAGGTTTCATATATGTGCATATATCCTCATATAGGTTCTTTCCATGTGGGACAGAGGTGGAGGCGTGCAGAGTGATAGCTGTGGTTTCTACGTCTCATTTGGTTTTCCAACTGTCTTCAAACCAGCGCCTGTCAGCCGCGGCCCTCGGTGTGTTTTGGGAGGATTTGAATAACTGCAATTCTCAAAAATGGTTTTTCACTTCACGTTTTGTTAGGGAACGAACGCACGCACACACACACACACACGCGCGCACACAGTGAGATGTCCAGATTCTGTTGCATTATGGGTGTTTTTAACTCTCTGGCAGCACGGCTTTGAGGTTAGTTGATGTGAATTCCAAAAAAATTAAAAAATCTTCTGTGTGATTTGCGACGATAAAAGGGTAAAGGAGTCGGATTAAAAAAGTTACGCTTCTTCCTTTAAACCCCCCCCCCCCCCCCCCCCCCCCCCCTTTTCAACATGTAACACACATGTAAAAACTGGAGTGTGTGTGTCGAGTGATGACTGATTACTCATTTAGATGAGTGTATTTTGTTCCAATGTTTGTTTCTCTTTCTATTCTTGTACATGTTTGGAAATAAATAAATAAAGAGGTTTGATAGCAATGAGGCTGTTATCTTTCTCAGCAGCATCACGACCTCTCAGCTCGGGTCTCAGTGTTTTGTTTTGTCCGCTAAAAAAACTACATCTGTTTTGGTTTTGAAATTTGAATTAAAATAAGTCCATAACTACTAAACCCAACCCTGCTGCAGATCCTTGTACTCACAGTATTACAATGGATAACGGTGTCATATTTGAATGTTTTTTTTTCTTAAATAACGGCGTGTGACGACGCTGGTTATGTATAAAGAATTATTAGAAAACAAGGAAATCTTTTGTAAAAGCAGGTGTTCAGAAGCAGTGAGTAACCCTATATAGTCACATTTACGTGATTTTTGTAAGAAGGCAGGCCCTCCGTTTTATTCGGGGACCAATACAAATGAGCGCCAAAGACTACGGCCGTGATTCAGAAAAGTTGCTTTTTCCCCCCCTGCTTAACAGAATCGTTGCTTTTCTACAAATTTCCACCTTGGGAGTGGTTTTCAAAAAGTTTCAAGCACCATACAACGCTAATATTTCTGTATTTTACCTGAAAATGCCTAAATCAAGGGATTTAATTAAGATACTTATGTTTAATAACAGAGAAATCTATTTTTACATAAACGATCAAAGAGGATCATTGCAGAAAAATGAGGCACTTGCTTGATTAAAGGTAAAAAAAAACCAGAAACGTTTGTGCAACGTACTTTTATCGAAAACTACTGTGATTACTTGCCTCCTCAACAGCAGGTTTTTTTATGTGACACTTAAAAGGAATAAACACAAAAGCTGAACAAAGGGTAACATTTTTAAAAGGTATGCAACTTTAATTCCATTAAAATGAGAAAAGTGTGAGTTCCACCTGCGACAATGAAGTGAAAAGAGCCACGTGAACGTGGAGCAGACGTGTGATATTTATCGTCTCGCGTTTCCCCGCCGTTGCACATCGACACACATGCGACCCAGATGCAGCGTATTGGAGAATCTGTCTCCTCTCACGCCGTTTCATTGTCTCTTTCAATCGGGTCACACGTTGGACGTCATCGCAGCCTCTTCCTCCCTTGTTTCTCCTCCTGGAAAACACAGAGGGAAGTTTTCCCCGGGCGGAGATCCCGGATCTCGTATCACCGACACGTATGGACGCTGGTAACCCTCGTCCTTCAGGTCGCGGTGAAGTCACACAACTCTAAATGGGATTTTGTACCTGATAAGTCAATTTGTACTTCATATTAAATATTAGTGCTTGGTATAATGGGAATGAACATTTTGCAAGTGATCGTTGATTCATGCATGTTTGTGTTGTTGGCTGCTTTACGCCTGCCGGGCCACGAGTCATTGTACCTTGTACTGATGAGAAGAGATTTTAACGGCGCCGCTCTGAGACGTCTTCAAGGTCTCTGGAGGAATATCTTATCTTATAGCGTTCTTACCTTCTCAGCTCACATAGAAGCATACTTACACACACACACACACACAAACACTAGTATTAACCTTGCTTTGTTGTATCATGGAATAAGAATGTAACCGCCCACTTCAACGTTGGGAATAAAAGCGGGCAGCAGAGGGAAGAACGGCGCAGATTGATGAACGAGCTGTGACTTCACTCTCTGCCCTTGCGCAAGAATCTTGATTGTTTGGACTATTATTGCTCTCGATACTGGGGTTGTCTCTTTTCTCTCATTCTGGCAGGTTTTTCACCTCACAGTACCCAAACACCATCACACAATGGAGACGAGAGACGCTTCCTGTGAACAATGAGAGGGTCACACTGTGGTTAGCGGCTGAAGACTGAGCGAACAGCGCCACCCTGTGGCTCTGCTCTGTAATTGGCCCCAAGTGATTCCAAACCTGGTCAGCCCAGCAGATGATACAAGGTCTCTCCAGAGCTGCTCTGCGTTCTCCACAGCAACTCGTCCGTAGCGGCGTGGAGCCACCGGGGGCGGAGTTTACCTCGTGGTCGTCTCCAACCTGCGGCCCTTGGGTCAAACTGGAGAATGGCGCTGGAGGACGTGGCCGAGCCAGCTGCCATGTGCGGCTCTCAACACTTGGTTGGAAACCCGCTGGGGCCACCTGATGCTCTCGTACATACGTGTACAGATACAAGTGTGGCAGTGAAATGCAGCGACTGTCCACTGGTACCAAAGCTAAGTCAATAGCTTCAAGCATTGAGACTCCTTGTGACACTACTGGGTTGGGATTTAAAAGACAACATACAGTACATCGACTTAAAATAACTTTACATTCTCTTCCTACTAAGTTGAAAACAGCACCTGCTAAATGAAAGTTTTTGGTGTTGCTTCATATTCAAACCTATGATATTTATTTTACACTCATTACCATATGATGCAAAACATTTTTTTTTTGTCCTGGAGTTTTTTTTTTTTTGATAGCTAGATTTTCAAATAATTGATGACACGTGTATCTGACGTGTGTTGAGGGTCTGTTGTCCTGCCCAGTGTCCTGCCAAAACCGTAAACAAGCTTTTTCTTTGAACCCACTGTATGTGGGACTGTGTGTTCTCATTCCTCCCTGGTGAACAATTGGAAGCAGCAAGACAGACAGAAAAGTAACAGACCCTTCACATCCTGGGCCTCACACTAGGATAGAGCTCTTTATACCAGTTGGAGTGAATTTGTGGACGGACAACCCTCTTTCACAAAAATGGCTGCAGGCCCAATGGTCAGTCCTGAGTGTGGTTGTGTCGGTGGAGGGGCTCCATCATTATTAGACTGTTCACTGATGCTTTCATATGGCGAAACCACAACTTTTAACCTTTGTTGCCTTTGACTTTGTCTTCCTCTGACAACCCTGTGGACACTGGAGACACAGGGACGTCAACAATTGTCCCAATGTTTTCCTCACAGCAGCACTTTATCTTGAAAATAAGCCAGGAACTAAAATAGTGGGATCCACTGGGGAGTGCAGCTCATGCTGACTCCACTTGACACACAAACTACAATAATACCAAATACAAAAAAGTGAGTTTTTTTTGTTTTTTTTTAATAATAATAAACAAAACCCTTGAGGTTGTGGTCGGGGAAGAGATGGTTTCCTGCAGGGGAACAAAAAGCGAGAGATGATCAATGACTTGAACACTAACAAGACCAGCTTTTATCAATGAGTGTGTCTGAATTCATTCAGCAGCCACTCTCAGAAGTGTCTATTGTTGTAAATATTCTGCATGATATGGCAACAGATTCTCACCTCCTCATCCTGCGACGCGTCTCCAGTTGGTGTGGAGCCTCCCACTGCCTGATGGGAATCTGTTGTCCCGCCGCCTCTCTGACTGATGGGCCAGCCGGCGTTGATTGTTGAGCCTTCTTTGTTCGGCCTGCTCAGCAAGGAGACGGTCCTCAGCTTCACGAAGCTGCTCCACCCGACGTTGTTTCTCCTCCTGGTCATCCAGACGACGATCAATGTTCAGCCGTCGCTGTCTGGCCTGCTCCGCGAGTCGCCGTCGCTTCTGTACTTGTTCGTCCAGCCAACGTTCATTATCGGACAACTTGTGTTCTTTGTCTCGACGACGCTGCTCCACCTGGTGGCGCTGCTCCGCCTCGTCAGCCACCCGAAGTTTGTGGTTCAGCCCCTGCTGTTCGTCCTGCTCAGCCGATCTGTGCTGCTCAGCTTGGTTATGCTGATCAGTCTGGCAGTTGTTGGCGCGATCACAGATCTCATGCTCCTCGGCCTTCTTGTCTTTGGCCACTTGAAGCTGCTCGGCCCCCTGGTCCTTCACGGAGTATGACTGGAACGTCTCCTGCTATTTGAGGTAGAAAATGAGAGGAAAGACACCGTTAATGTCCACAGAAGGACACAGAGAGGAAGAAGTCACAGCGATCACCTTCAAAATCAAGGGAAGGCCTGGCTTGGGCTTTTTTTTACTTCATTTTATTTTATAAAGTTCTAATTAGCACAGCATGTTTTATGATACCCCATCATTTATTTAAGGATGTATGAAATGTTCATTTAAGCATTTATAATACTGGTCTACATTCTGTCTTGAGCTAACATACTTGTCATGAGTTATAATTCCTGGTCATTATTCAAATTCTAAACAGAACTTACCAGTGGAGCGGGAGACTGTGCTTCCTCCGTGACCTTCTGCTGAGCGGAATGCGAGGACAATTGCTCAGCAGACTCGGGGATGCAGCATTCAGCAGACTGAAAGTAAGAGAAAGTCATGGTTACCAACATTGTCATGGGTTGTTGACTGCCTATTCTATACTATTGAAATTCTAAACAGCACTCACCTGAGGAACATGAGACTCTGCTTCATTTGTGACTCTCTCCTCACCAGAATCTGCACACGAGCCCTCAGCAGACTGGGGGACCCAGACTTCAGACTGGGAGCCCCAGTACTCAGACTGGGACACCCAGACTTCGGACTGGGGGACCCACCACTCACACTGGGGGACCCAGCATTCAACACACTGAAAGTAAAAGAAAGTCATGGTTTCCAGGGTTGTCATGTGTTGTTGACTGTCTATTCTATACTACTAAACATCTAAACAGCACATACCTGCGGGACACGAGACTGAGCCTCCTCTGAGATCCACTGCAGAGCAGAATCTGGGCATGAGCCCTCAGCAGACTGGGGGACCCAGACTTCAGACTGGGGGACCCAGTACTCAGACTGGGACTCCCAGACTTCGGACTGGGGGACCCACCACTCACACTGGGGTAGCCAGTATTCAGCACACTGAAAGTAAGAGAAAGTCATGGTTTCCAGGGTTGTCATGGGTTGATGACTGTCTATTCTCTACTATTAAAAGTCTAAACAGCACTTACCTGTGGAGCATCAGAAGGAGCTTCAACCGCCTCCCACTGCTGAGCAGACTGAGGAACCCAGAATTCAAACTGGGGGTCCCAGAATTCAGACTGGGGCACCCAGTACTCAGACTGGGGCACCCAGAATTCAGACTGGGGAACCCAGAATTCAGACTGGGGCATCCAGCTCTCAGAGTCAGGGACCCAGAATTGAAACTGGGGGACCCAGAATTCACACTGGGGGACCCAGAATTCAGACTGGGGCACCCAGCACTCAGGCTGGGGGCCCCAGAATTCAGACTGGGGGACCCAGAGTTCAGACTGGGGGGCCCAGAATTCAGCCTGGGGGAACCAGCATTCAGCGGACTGAAAGTCAGTGAATGACATGATTTCCAGCGATGTCGTGGGTATGGAAAGTCTCGGAAGAACGCAGGTGACGGAAGAACGCAGGTGAAGGTAGAAGGGAGTCGATCGCGCCAGAGGGTTGAACGGACAAAGGTTGAAGGGACAAGCACCATTTATATGCAAGTTACAATCAAAGCCAAAGTTTGTCCTTTGATCTCGTGTATCGCCTTTGTTCTGACATATGCAAACCAGGTCCTCATTAGCATATGTAAATTAGGCCACGCCCCCAACAACAATGGAACTTCCCAACTTCTTTTCAGGTTTACACCAAGCATGTGTAAATTAATCGATATGAATTGGTATCAAGACACAAAAGTGCGAAATATGAGTGTATCGATCCCTTCACTGTGCATTGGTACAATATACTGTGAAATCGATTTTTTTACGTTGTACTTTTTCCAAAAATACAACGTGTAAAATTGTTTTGTACATTGTATTTTTTTCCACGTTGTATTTAATGATATCCTGTGTTTCCGGGGTGCCTTGAATGCACCATCAGCCGGCACGCACTTTTCTCCGTCAAGCTCGTGCCGCAGCACGGAGGTCCACGAGAACAGCATAAAGCATAAATATGAGATCTTTGACGCACCGAAACACTTAAAATCAGGCGTTTAGGAGGACTTTGGCTTTTACAAGAAAGATGGTAAACTTGACGAGACGCAGGCGGTTTGTAAAGACGTCATGCTGCTAAACCTACACTGGCAACAAGTGTTTCTCTGAGTAGTGTTCAGGCACAGCAGGTACTATTGACATTATCACTACATTATTGTGACAGCAGAGGCAGTCTGCTTCTTCCTGAACATGTGGACTAACTCATCTTCCTGAAAAATAAAAACACACATGAAATAAACCACCAAGTTATGTATTAGCAGTGAGTGGCATTTACAGAGATATCTGTTTTCAAGTGTTATTTACATTGAACATGACTCAGTGATTCAGATTGTGAAAGACCTACCATGATTATGAAAGGCTATTATTATTTGTCTTATATCTATTTGAAATCTTAGTTTAGTATCTGTCTGGCAGACAGGAATGTGGACATTGCACTATTGAAAGTGTCACATTAAGCTTCTCATTGATTCTGAACGCTGTTCACAAAGTTTCAACTTTCACCAATTTCATCCATTAATACTCTACAAATGTAAATTCATTAATAATAAACAAGTCATTCAAAATGCTTTTCACTACTTCTTCATCCTATCATCAGACATTCAGACCAACGAGTAACTCCATCATCTCTTCGTCGTACAGCCAAACATCACCTCTTCATCGAATTTCTGGAAGGACAAATCAATTCAAATACTTTCTTCTTTGGCTCTTTTTAAAGCTAAATAAACGATCTGGTGTCCAAACAGCAACCCACTGATTCTGAGTTGATGTGTTTTGATCACTTTTATTTCATTCTTTTAGGTTTTTGTTTTGAATATATTTTCATGACAGTAATGTTTATTGATGTGGAGGATATCATATCAACTTGCTGGACTTCGTTCCTCTCCTTTGTTTTGGTTTTAGCTCTACTAATTATTAATATGTTCTTTTTTGGATGAATAAAAGATGAAGAGTTTTTAGTGAAACTTGTGTTTCACAACGAGGATGCGGGCAGACTGTGTCCATGCATTTTGTATATTCTAGAACTATACTTGTCTACTTGTATGAAGGCTGCTGTACATGATAGACATGATAGATGCTCAGAATCACGTAGCAAACACAAAGTTTGTTTTGCTATAAAAGTGACGTTTATTTTCATTTGCCCAAAGAAGTAAGAAATATTGATGCTAAGGATTCTAATCTCAACAGAAATGAAGAAGACAGGACATGACAGCCGGGAAGCAGCGGCCTCTGCAGCTTCACGTCTTCACTGCCGTGTCTCTGGATTTGTAGATGACTCCTCGGCTCTTCAGCTCTCTCACCACACCTTCGGGGGGGGCGATCAAACACACAACAGGT
This sequence comes from Blennius ocellaris, assembly GCF_963422515.1. Taxonomy (NCBI): domain Eukaryota; kingdom Metazoa; phylum Chordata; class Actinopteri; order Blenniiformes; family Blenniidae; genus Blennius; species Blennius ocellaris. Next base: position 24,166,667 of record NC_137665.1, on the reverse strand, counting down.
CAGTAAACACAACAAAAAGAGACACTTAATATTCACTGCTATGCTATATTTAGGGACCTGGAGGGAGTCTGCCGGACACAGATACTGCGTATACGCCGGGTTGGAAGTTTGCTGTGTGACGAAGCAGAGAAACAATCAAGGATGTGAATGATCACAGTGATGTGTACTTTAATTGAAGAGTTTAACATGATACAGTTGGAAAAAATGGTGCTGCAGTCCCTGAAATAAAGTGAGTTTAACACCCTTGATGTAAAGTAGAAATCACACTATATTTAGAAACAGGCAGTAGTTGGGGCACCTGAACATTCAGAGGAAAGGCAAATGTATTTCTATAGCGTAAAGGTGTTAAAATGGACAAAATGTATTGTTTAGTGAAAAGTCTGAGCAACCTCTTCTGGTGTGGATGTTTCCACAAATACATCTGAGATGCATTTTGAGGCAGTTTGCGCCACTTTGGAGGAAACAAATGAAGAAAAAACCCTCCTGTGTTTCACTCTGGATTTTAAAACTGGGAGAAGATGTTGGTCAGCTGACCTGAGAAAACCAGACTGTCCTTGAGGTGGAACCAAATCAGACCAAACAAGAGAACATTTCAGATTATAGAGCCTCTTTCTCCCTACTAACATCCAGATTATAGAGCATCTTCCTCTTACATGAGATTATAGAGCATCTTCTTCCTCTAACATGAGATTATAGAGCATCTTCCTCTAACATGAGATTATAGAGCATCTTCCTCCTCTAACATGAGATTATAGAGCATCTTTCTCCCTACTAACATCCAGATTATAGAGCATCTTCCTCTTACATGAGATTATAGAGCATCTTCCTCCTCCTAACATCCAGTTTATAGAGCATCTTCCTCCTCTAACATCCAGTTTATAGAGCATCTTCCTCCTCTAACATCCAGATTATAGAGCATCTTCCTCCTCTAACATGAGATCATAGAGCATCTTCCTCCTCTAACATGAGATCATAGAGCATCTTCCTCCTACTAACATCCACTTTATAGAGCATCTTCCTCCTACTAACATGAGATTATAGAGCATCTTCCTCCTCTAACATCAAATCATAGAGCATATTCCTCCTACTAACATCCAGCTTATAGAGCATCTTCCTCCTCCTAACATCCAGATTATAGAGCATCTTCCTCCTCTAACATGAGATTATAGAGCATCTTCCTCCTACTAACATCCAGTTTATAGAGCATCTTCCTCCTCTAACATCAAATCATAGAGCATCTTCCTCCTACTAACATCCACTTTATAGAGCATCTTCCTCCTACTAACATGAGATTATAGAGCCTCTTCCTCCTCTAACATCAAATCATAGAGGATCTTCCTCCTACTAACATCCAGCTTATAGAGCATCTTCCTCCTCCTAACATCCAGATTATAGAGCATCTTCCTCTTACATGAGATTATAGAGCATCTTCCTCCTCTAACATGAGATTATAGAGCATCTTCCTCCTCTAACATGAGATTATAGAGCATCTTCCTCATCTAACATCAGATTATAGAGCATCTTCCTCCTCTAACATCCAGTTTATAGAGCATCTCCCTCCTCTAACATGAGATCATAGAGCATCTTCCTCCTACTAACATCCAGTTTATAGAGCATCTTCCTCCTACTAACATCCAGTTTATAGAGCATCTTCCTCCTACTAACATCCAGCTTATAGAGCATCTTCCTCCTCTAACCTCAAATCATAGAGCATCTTCCTCCTACTAACATCCAGTTTATAGAGCATCTTCCTCCTACTAACATCCAGCTTATAGAGCATCTTCCTCTTACTAACATCCAGCTTATAGAGCATCTTCCTCCTACTAACATTCAGATCATAGAGCATCTTCCTCCTCTAACATTCAGATCATAGAGCATCTTCCTCCTCTAACATTAGATTATAGAGCATCTTCCTCCTACTAACATCCACTTTATAGAGCATCTTCCTCCTCCTAACATCAGTTTATAGAGCATCTTCCTCCTACTAACATCCAGTTTATAGAGCATCTTCCTCCTACTAACATCCAGCTTATAGAGCATCTTCCTCCTCTAACCTCAAATCATAGAGCATCTTCCTCCTACTAACATCCAGTTTATAGAGCATCTTCCTCCTACTAACATCCAGCTTATAGAGCATCTTCCTCTTACTAACATCCAGCTTATAGAGCATCTTCCTCCTACTAACATTCAGACCATAGAGCATCTTCCTCCTCTAACATTCAGATCATAGAGCATCTTCCTCCTCTAACATTCAGATCATAGAGCATCTTCCTCCTCTAACATTCAGATCATAGAGCATCTTCCTCCTCTAACATTCAGATTATAGAGCATCTTCCTCCTACTAACATCCACTTTATAGAGCATCTTCCTCCTCCTAACATCAGTTTATAGAGCATCTTCCTCCTCCTAACATCCATCTTATAGAGCATCTTCCTCCTCCTAACATCCATCTTATAGAGCATCTTCCTCCTCTAACATGAGATCATAGAGCATCTTCCTCCTACTAACATCCAGTTTATAGAGCATCTTCCTCCTCTAACATCCAGTTTATAGAGCATCTTCCTCCTCCTAACATCCAGCTTATAGAGCATCTTCCTCCTCCTAACATCCAGATTATAGAGCATCTTCCTCCTCCTAACATCCATCTTATAGAGCATCTTCCTCCTCTAACATCCAGTTTATAGAGCATCTTCCTCCTCTAACATGAGATCATAGAGCATCTTCCTCCTACTAACATCCAGTTTATAGAGCATCTTCCTCCTCTAACATCCAGTTTATAGAGCATCTTCCTCCTCCTAACATCCAGCTTATAGAGCATCTTCCTCCTCCTAACATCCATCTTATAGAGCATCTTCCTCCTCCTAACATCCATCTTATAGAGCATCTTCCTCCTCCTAACATCCAGTTTATAGAGCATCTTCCTCCTCTAACATGAGATCATAGAGCATCTTCCTCCTACTAACATCCAGTTTATAGAGCATCTTCCTCCTCTAACATCAACTTTATAGAGCATCTTCCTCCTCTAACATGAGATTATAGAGCATCTTCCTCCTACTAACATCCACTTTATAGAGCATCTTCCTCCTCCTAACATCAGTTTATAGAGCATCTTCCTCCTCTAACATCCAGTTTATAGAGCATCTTCCTACTCTAACATCCAGTTTAAAGAGCATCTTCCTCCTCTAACATCCAGCTTATAGAGCATCTTCCTCCTCCTAACATCCAGATTATAGAGCATCTTCCTCCTCCTAACATCCAGTTTATAGAGCATCTTCCTCCTCCTAACATCCAGATTATAGAGCATCTTCCTCCTCCTAACATCCAGTTTATAGAGCATCTTCCTCCTACTAGCATTCAGATTATAGAGCATCTTCCTCCTACTAACATCCAGTTTATAGAGCATCTTCCTCCTCCTAACATCCACTTTATAGAGCATCTTCCTCCTCCTAACATCCAGATTATAGAGCATCTTCCTCCTCCTAACATCCAGTTTATAGAGCATCTTCCTCCTACTAGCATTCAGATTATAGAGCATCTTCCTCCTACTAACATCCAGTTTATAGAGCATCTTCCTCCTCCTAACATCCACTTTATAGAGCATCTTCCTCCTTCTAACATCAGTTTATAGAGCATCTTCCTCCTCCTAACATCCATCTTATAGAGCATCTTCCTCTTATAGAGCATCTAACAGAGTCTGGGGAGATCCGGAGGGCAGCAGCCGAGTTCTACACCGATCTCTATGAGAGCCAGTACCAGGAGGACCAGGCCCTGTTTGACACCCTCTGTGGTGGACTCCAGAGGACTTGTGCTGAGGAGACCCCTGACCTCGGAGACCCCCTGACACAGGAAGAACTGCTTGCTGCTCTGCAGAGCATGCAGGGGGGCAAATCTCCGGGGATCGATGGGCTCCCAGTGGAGTTTACAGGGCTTTCTGGAAGGAGCTCGGGGGGGGGGGGGGTACCTCCTGGAGGTCCTGACAGAGAGCCTCAGGGACGAGACACTGCCCCCGAGCTGCAGGAGGGCGGTGATCACGCTGCTGCCCAAGAAAGGAGACCTGAGAGACATGAAGAACTGGAGGCCGTCTCCCTCCTGTGTACCGATTCTAAGATCCTCTCCAAGGCCCTGGCCAACAGGCTCAGAGGGGTGCTGGACGACGTCCTCCATCTAGACCAGACCTACTGTGTGCCCGGCAGGTCCATCAGAGACAATGTGTCTCTAATTCCTGATGTTTTGGACGTCTCTAGTTTTTTGGGAGCAGATGTTGGTCTCATTTAGTTGGACCAAGAAAAAGCTTTTGACCGGGTTGAGCTCCTCTATCTGTGGAACGTTCTGGCCCAGTTTGGTCTCAACCCAGGTCTGATAGCAATGATCAAAGTGTTGTACCAGGACATTGAGAGTGTACTGAAGATCAACGGGGGGCTGAGTGCTCCTTTTAAGGTCAGGAGGGGGGTCCGGCAGGGCTGTGCTCTCTCAGGTATGCTCTACGCCCCGTCTATTGAACCTCTGCTCCACAACATCCGGTCCACTGTCAGCGGCTTCAGTCCTCCAGGTTTTAAAAAGGTTTTATCTGCGTATGCTGATGACATCATTGTTTTAATATCCACTCAAGAAGACGTTGACCTTTTAGATAAGTGTGTGTGTTCTCTTAATTTACTGACGGGGGCAAAGGTCAACTGGGGAAAGAGCGAAGCCCTGGCAGTGGGGGGGTGGACCGGAGGTCTGCCAATATTACCAGCCGGATTATTGTGGAGGAGAGGAGGGATTAGATATTTGGGGGTATACCTGGGAGAGGACGCTTTTATGGAGAAGAACTGGGAGGGGTAATTGGACAAGGTGCGGGGCAAACTAAACAAGTGGAGGTGGGTGCTGCCCAAGATGTCTTTCAGGGGGAGAGCCTTGGTGATCAATAACCTGGTGGCCTCCACTTTGTGGCACCGGGTGGCCTGCATGGCGCCCCCCCCCTGGACTGATAAAGGAGACACAAAGGGTTTTATTAGACTTTTTTTGGGACAAACTGCACTGGGTCCCACAATCTGTTCTCTTCCTCCCTAAAGAGGAGGGGGGTCACGGCCTGGTGCACATCGAGAGCCGAGTGGCAGCATTCCGGCTGCAACACATCCAACAATATTTATTGACTGCCAGTAGTTTTTTAGTTTGGAAGGATGTGATGAGCACGGTTTTACAGAGAGTCAACGCTCTTAATCTTGATGCCACTTTGTTTTTAATGGATTGTAATTTTTTAAACCTTCGCAATATGTCATTGTTTTATAAAAGTGTTTTTAGAGTCTGGGACTATTTTCGATGCACTGTGTTGCCCCCTGCTGTGTCTCTACACTGGCTGCTGTCTGAGCCTCTGGTGGGGGGGTCCAGGCTGGACATCCAGGACCAGTCCACACCAGGCCTCACCAGCGCACTGTACACCAGGGGGGGGGTCACCCGCAAGACTCTGATCAACAAAGTCGGGTGGAGGCTGGTGGATGGAGGTGCTGCTGCTCAGCTTCTTGGCCTGCAGTCGTGTCGCCATGCGGGCCAGCTTCTGAGGAAGTGGGCAGAGCGGCTCTCTGAGCAGGAGAGGAGCCTCCTGGAGATGTACGTGGTGGGGGAGGAGGTGCCGGATCCGGAGGACCCCTTCCCGGATCTGAAGATCTACCCCAACCTCAGGAACTGCTCTGGACCACTACTAAAGGGGGGTGACCACCAACCCATTGATTTTTACTCCCAAACTGGGAAAACTTTGTACAACTGTTGTGTTAAAGTGATGAACTGCAGAGACCTGGGGCCTCATTTATAAAACTGTGCGTAGGATTGACGTCAAAATTGGCGTACGCACGAAACACAGAAAGTGCGTACGCACAAAAATATCCTGATTTATAAAACAGTGCGCACGCACGTCCTACGCCGATTTCCCTTTATAAATCACAATCCACTCTAAATGTGGCGCACCTGTGTGCGGGTCAGACCACGCCCATATTGGCCTATAAATATTCAGAGAAACGCCTCTCATGAATATGGATTCATGACTGACAGCATGCCGAAAGCAGAAAGAAAAGCCAAGAAACGCAATTTGACCCAGTGTGAGGTGGAAGTTCTGGTCGGGGAGGTGGAGAAGAGGAAGGCGATATTATTTGGTGGACACAGTGTTGGGGTCACCAACGCCAAAAAGGCTGTAGAGTGGCAGCATGTGGCGGATGGTGTCAATGCTGTGGCCTCAGAAGGTCGGAGTGTGGCTGACGTGAAAAAAAAGTGGTCAGACATCAAAGTAGACACAAAACAGCGCCTGGCGTCACACAGGCAGAGCGTCTGTGCCCCGGGCGGGGGAACAGGCCCTCCGGAGCTCACCCCGCTGGAGGAAACACTGGCGGGGGTCATCGGGGAATCCCTCCTGAGTGGAGTGGTGACGGAGGTGGAGGGGGACACCCAGGCCCGCCCCTCCCTACACGCAGAACACGCGCTGTGCGTCGGGCCCCGCGATCCATGGGGGCCCCATTTTGCGCAAGTGAATTGAATTTCCCTCGGGATCAATAAAGTATCATCATTCTCTGCAAATGCGCAAAGGATGCGCTGCATTTTGCCGAGAGGCGCGTAGAACACCGCCACCAAGTCAGCCCGAGGCCGGAGAGAGAGAGAGAGAGAGAGAGAGAGAGAGAGAGAGAGAGAGAGAGAGAGAGAGAGAGAGAGAGAGAAAGAGAGAGAGAGAGAGAGAGAGAGAGACAGCTTCCAAACGTCAATACGATTCAGGAGCTAGCAAAAGAAAGAAACAGTCCAAACAAGAAGAGGCTCGTGCTTCACTTGAAGGTGGGATGTTGTTGAAATAAAAAAGATTGTTCCACTTTTGATAGAGGCTGTTCATTTGATTCGTTAGTAATTAAATGTATTGTTATTATTATTATTATTATTAGTAGTAGTAGTATTATTATTAGTATTATTAGTATTATTATGTTATTGGAAGGGGGGCCCCAAAATAAAATCCTGCTTAGGGCCCCCACTTGGCCAGGGGCGGCCCTGGGGACACCGCCGCCTGCCCTTCAGGAGCCCGATGGTGCGCTCCACAATACTGCGCGCCTGGCTGTGGCGCAGATTCTAGGTCCTCTCCTCTGCGCCTTGTGGGTGAGGAAAAGGGGTGAGCAGCCACCGCTTGAGGGTTAGGGTTCTCCACTGTCGCCTGCAAGGTCGGTGAACGGGTTAAACACAAGATTGCAAGTCTCAGGATTTCCACATGAATTCTCCGTACCTAGAAGCCACCCATCACGTACAGCGCTGGCCTCCAGTCTGCGCCCAACACTGCTATATGGGCTATATGATATAGGATATTACACTGCATTCATATCAGTGTAAACATAATTTACCCTACTGTTGTCTTAATCATATGTTTCCCGTGTGCACTCCAGGGAGTATGTTTGTTTATTCATTGTAGAAATTTTATTTTTTACTATCCACTTCTTGCAAATAAACTGTCCATATATGAGAGGTCATATAACTATTTATTTTACACGATCGGTTTCACACAGTTTCTCCCGTTTCTTTCTTCTGCCATCAGTGGCGCAGTTTCTCCTTCCCCCTGTAATGTGCGTACGCCTGGGTCAGAGTTGGCGTGGAGGACCGCACATTTTCCCCTCAAGTTCTCTTTTTATAAATCCCACGGTTTGCGTAGAGAGTGGCGTACGCATTCTTTTGTGCGTACGCAACGTTTATAAATGAGGCCCCTGGTCGGGGAGGTGGAGAAGAGGAAGGCGATATTATTTGGTGGACACAGTTTTGGGGTCACCAACGCCAAAAAGGCTCTAGAGTGGCAGCATGTGGCGGATGGTGTCAATGCTGTGGCCTCAGAAGGTCGGAGTGTGGCTGAGGGGAACAAAAAGTGGTCAGACATCAAAGTAGACGTAAAAAAGCGCCTGGCGTCACACAGGCAGAGCGTCTGTGCCCCGGGGGGGGGGGGACGGGCCCTCCGGAGCTCACCCCGCTGGAGGAAACACTGGCGGGGGTCATCGGGGAATCCCTCCTGAGTGGAGTGGTGACGGAGGTGGAGGGGGACACCGCCACCTGCCCTTCAGGAGCCCGATGGTGCGCTCCACAATACTATAGATTCTAGGTCCTCTCCTCTGCGCCTTGTGGGTGAGGAAAAGGGGTGAGCAGCCACCGCTTGAGGGTTAGGGTTCTCCACTGTCGCCTGCAAGGTCGTGAACGGGTTAAACACAAGATTACAAGTCTCAGGATTTCCACATGAATTCTCCGTACCTAGAAGCCACCCATCACGTACAGCCTCCAGTCTGCGCCCAACACTGCTATATGGGCTCTATGATATATGATATTACACTGCATTCATATCAGTGGAAACATCATTTACCCTACTGTTGTCTTACTATTGTCTTAATCATATGTTTCCCGTGTGCACTCCAGGGAGTATGTTTGTTTATTCATTGTAGAAATTTTATTTTTTACTATCCATTTCTTGCAAATAAACTGTCCATATATGAGGTCATATAACTATTTATTTTACACGATCAGTTTCACACAGTTTCTCCCGTTTCTTTCTTCTGCCATCAGTGGCGCAGTTTCTCCTTCCCCCAGTTATGTGGTACGCCTGGGTCAGAGTTGGTGTGGTGGACCGCACATTTTCCCCTCAAGTTCTCTTTTTATAAATCCCACGGTGTGCGTAGAGAGTGGCGTACGCATTCTTTTGTGCGTACGCAACGTTTATAAATGAGGCCCCAGGTCATTAAAGCTGCCGTCAAACTTTTGCTGTTGTAGTAAACGAGCCGATGGCTTTATTTCCACCTCACTGCTTCTTTAATCAGGTTCCTTTATGTGGAGGAACATCTGGAGACGATACGTGTGACGGAATGAAAAACACACTATCCCAGTTGACCTGGAAGCTGAAGACCTGAGCCGACAGCCCCAGGCCCCCGCCCCTCACTTTGACCGAGGCCTGGCCGCTCCTCTCCCCCCCGCTGCCGGTGGTCTCGCAGACGATCCTGAAAGAGAGACGCACGGCTCCGTCAGAGAAGACGAGTCCTGGGTGAGGGGACCTGCGAGGTGAGGGGACGCCTTGCCTCCACGACACTTCGTATCGGCTGTGGATGACGCTGCGGGGAACCCCCGCCACGCCGACCCAGCTCTGGATGTCCTCGGCTCTCTGACCCAGGTTGGAGCCCGATATGGTGACCACCGTGCCCCCTTCCACGGGACCGGACCCTGGGTCCAGCTGGAACACAACGGTGGCATACTGAGAAGAAATGTTGGCAACGAGCTGGAAGTGTATAACACTTTGTCGTGTTACATGCTGAAGATGGCTAACGTTTCACTGAAGGCGGTTTCTTAAAGGCTGTGATATGGAAAACACAGTTGGTTGACCTGTACCTGGTAACAGTTTGATGCAGAAGCTTTTAAAGTTTGAAATACGTAGATCAGAGTTATAACCTCAGGGTGTTTCCACATGATCGATTCTGAGGCTAACAAATACATCCAGCCTCAGTAGACTTATAGAAACTAGAACAGAACAGCAAAACTGCCCATTGCTCATATTTTAAATGTCCCATATTAGGCAAAATGCACTTTATGATGGTGTTATAACAGTAACATGTGTCCCTATATCCTGTGTATGTAGCCTCTGTCATCTCCCTCATTTGCTCCACTTTTTAGTAAACGTGTGCTCATACAGTTCAGAGATTTTTCCCTTCCTGATATCATGAGGGGAACATTGGCCCCTGTTAACGCTACAGTTAGCAGGGGCTAGCGTTAGCTACTTGGTGGTAACTTTAATGACACGACTAAATTAAATAAATTATTCAGACACAAGATGTTTAAATCAACAGTTTCAGGAGCTTCTCATTCTTGATCACATTCTGGTTGAAACTGGTTGAAATACAGTGTTTATATGAGTCATAGCAATAAATAAACGGTAAATATGAGTGCATTGTACCGGTGTTTTGGATGAACTGGTTTCACTGTTAAATGGTGAAGGCCATCTTTTAGCGTCACGTGTTACTGCTAATAACAGCATATATTAAAAAAAGATTCACAAAAGGTACGACACTTGGAAGCTTTATTGTAAAAGTGGTTGATCGTCGTTCGTCAGGACAACTATGGATTTCTGTCCAGTTGAACATCTGTTATTAGCAGCAACGAGGGATGCTAAAGGGTCACCAGTTAACAGGGGAACAACTGGAAAGCGCTTCTCCTAAAAAGACGGTCTGGAGTGGACGTGGAGAGAGACAGCCTGTTGTCAGTAGAGCTCAGTAGAGGGACTTTTAGACTGGAGGACATTTAGGACCAAGACTGGATTTGATGAAAAACACTGTGAATGACAGCAATGTGAAACGGCTCAACAAATCAGAGATCAGAGCGGAGCCATTTTTAAGGTCAACCTGAGGGAGATTCATAAAAAAAAAAAAAAAAAAAAGGAATTTACAACCGGAAAAAATCTGAAAGTCTCACAAAGTGTATGACGGGCGCGGGGCAGGTGTGTTTGATCTCCTCCCTGCAGGAGTCTCGGTACAGGCAGCGGGACCCGGACGCTCCGCTGCACCAGGCGCAGCCGTACTTGGGGTCGGCGGTGCGACAGCGGCTGCAGTCCGACCGGCCCACCGAGCAGTTGAACAGAGTCACTGTGGCGAGGCGAGAGAAGACCTTCAGTCATGTTGAACACACACACACACACACACACACACACACACACACACACACACACACACACACACACACACACACACACACACACACACACACACACACACACACACACACACACACACACACAGCAACTGTGCACCCTGTCCCACAGTGCATATGAGTGTGTGGACATGATTACGTAAACAGGGGTGTGCATGCTATGTTGGTATGCAGACATAATGTTTTATCATCAGTAGTAAATGGGAGAGAAAAGGATGAAGAAATATAAAGAAAGTGACATTTTGGTAAAAGATATGTCTATGTTTTGATTTGCTTAATGCTTTTGGAACAAAACCCCTAAAAATCCACTGTACATAAATTGTTTGCAACATTTTGTTTATATTTATTTATTTACTTTCCAATATCAAAACGTGGAGATTGTTGATGAGATTACTGTTATGCAAAATAGATGGGAGTGGCACCTCAAAGGGGAGCAAAGGAGATCAAAGGAGATCAAGGGAGATCAAAGCCAGAATTGAACCTATAAAGTCCTCACAGTCTCCAAAGCTGCACACTTCAGATCCCAGAGGTCAGGAGAGTATTTGCAGACAACGAGCAACGGCTTTCAGCACACGAGCGAGAGAAGAGTATTCAACTTTTGAGACAACCGAGAGCAAAACGAAGGGAGTAAAAATGTCTTCCGTGCATCACTCCAACCCTTCGGTCGTTTCAGGTGAGTAACGCCCTCACACGAAATAGAGAAGTTGTGAAAACAGTCTGGATGGATCAATGTAAATTGGGAACACAGCAGCTCTGACTGAACAGATCATTTGAAGGAAAATACTGCTGGATTCATTTAATGTCAAATCAAATAACTTCAGAAAATCTGCTCACTCAGCAGCTTTACTTTGATTCATTCGATGTTCAAACTTTGCCTGTTTTGTTTTGGTTTCTACAACACACTAAGAATTGATTTTCAGCATTTTTTTTCACAGTTTTATCACTATTCATTTCAAATATACATGATATGCTCCTGTTGCCGTTCACTACACTTCGTACATCTAAACTTCAGATCATGGTCTTAGGCAGGGAGCCGTCTAGCCATCATTTGGACGTTTCGAGTTTCAGAAAAGATGGCCGAAATATAGCAGATATGTTTCTCAAAGCCTCTAAAATATATGTATTATGGCCAACACTGTTTGTCACTTCCAATGAAAAATGAAAAAAGGAAATATATTACTCTTAAGCAAAATCCACAGACCTTAATGGAAGTTCATCTTCCTGAAATCAACTCTTAATTGCTGGAGAAAAAAACCAAAACATTCTAAAGCTCCTGAACGTGTCACGAGAGGAAAGGTCCCGTATATCTTCACCTCAGTATTTAAGTTTCATTGACATTATTAATTGAGCATCTGTGTTCAAACGTGTTTTCATCAACCCAGAAGTTTCCTTCCATCCTGTTCATGTACACACACACACACACACACACACATACACAGACACACAAATGCACACACACACACTAAACAATATCTCTTCTCCAGGCCATCGTAAATTCAGCCTTGAGGCAGGAGAGACCATTATCGGAGCCTCCAACAGCTATATTATAACGAAGGTCCTCGGCGAGGGCGGCTATGGAAAGGTGCTCGAGTGCTGGAACGTTGACAGCCACGAAAAAGTGGCGATCAAAATCATGAAAAGTGGTAATAAGGAGGACACAGAGCGTGAGGTAAATATATACACCTCTGATATTTCTATATTCACGTTCATTCTTCACCGTCAAGAGTTTGTTCGAGGACCCTGACCACGTCTTCCTCTTTGTTCCCTCCAGCTCTCCATGTTGAAGGCAGTCAGCGTGGTAGATGCAGATGAGAACCACCTGGTCAAGTTCATAGAATACTTTGAGTACATGGGCCGCACGTGTCTGGTATTTGAAAAACTGGACATCGACCTATTTAATCTAATGGTCCAAGAAGACGCGCCCATGTGTCTCATTGACATTCGTGACGTGGCGGTGCAGGTTTGTCTAATTGGCTCCAATAATCTCTTTGTCCGATCGGTAAGAGGAAACTGTGAGTGCGTCCTCACCGACCCGTCCTCTCACGCTTTGCCTTGCAGCTCCTGATAGCCCTCGACGATCTCCAGGGCCTGGCTATCCTGCACGGCGACATCAAGCCAGATAACATCATGCTGGTGAATGCAGAGGAGAGGCCGATGAAAGTGAAGCTGGTAGATTTTGGACTGGCGGTTCCAGCCTGCGAAATCTTTCCCGGCAGGTTACTTCAACCGATTGGATATAGGTATGTTCATGTCCCGGTTTTCATCCACACGACCAGGCTCCATGTTGGTCAGGTGTTCAACTCTCCTGTGTTTCCTCCTCAGAGCGCCGGAGGTCAGTCTCGGCCTCCAGTACAACGAGGCGGTGGATGTGTGGGGGGTGGGCTGCGTCCTGGCCTTCCTCTACCTCTGCGGCAACCCCTTCCCCACCAACTCCGAATATCAGATGGTAGGTCTGCCTGTTTCCTACATGTTTCCAGTAGAAGGTGTAAGAACCTCTGCTCATGTGTCTGTGATTCTGCCTGCAGATGAGGAGTATTGTCCAGACCGTGGGCCAGCCACCGGACCACGTGCTGTCAGAGGGGGGTTACACATGGCGCTTCTTCACGGAGGAGGAGGGCGACGTGGACGGCTCAAGATGGCGGCTCATGGTAAAGTAACTTTCTCTGGTTGGACTTGGTTAAATAACCTTGCCGGGAACATTTCTCTAACAGTTGTGATATTTGTGTTCCTGCAGACACCGGAAGAATTCTCTGAGGTGAACGGCGAGCCAGCAGGAGAGGAAAACCCTTGTTTCGACCTTCCCGGCGGCCTGGATGAACTGATGGAGGTCGGTACTCTCTCTGACGGCTGATCGACTCTCTCACTGCTTCTGTCTTCTTCACTTCCTCACATGCAATTTAACAAGGCGTCACAAAACAAGGAAATACACTCAAACATCAAACAAGTTTTACACTTTCATTTGTAAATCTTGTCAATGTTTCCTTCAGGTTAAAGCTCACTAAATGTCACACATGCAACCTTCATGTAACTTGATGTCTGGAAGAAATACTGAGCTGCTGATTTATGTGTTTTAACTGATCGCAGATACATGGGTGATGCGTTCAGGTGCATCGCGTAACTCCCATCTTTCTTTCTTCTTTTTTTTTTTTATTCGGTGGGAGTGCTTATATTCAGGTGCGCTCAGTAGTTTGGGAAATTGCAGTAATTTATGAATTCAGCAAATATTAAGGTGGTTCATTTAGCCGGGCTATTTATGTTTACACATTAAACTTTTCACAGGTTTTTTGTTTTGTTTTGCAGCAACACAGTTTAACAGTGGATCTCCTTTCTATGATTAATATCTAAAAAGAAAAAAGTTTCAAAGTTGAAGTAGTTCCTTGTTTGCTGCTTTGTTTATTCGTCCGTCAACACGACGGTGGAGTCGGAGCCTTTTTTTGTTCTGGTAAAGTTGCATTTCCAGTGTCTCCGGGCAGCGCCGCCGTGTAAACGGGCAACTTGGCTTCGTGACCCTTTCTCCGAGCCGACCCGCTAACCGGACTTTGTTTGTCAATGCAGATTTATCCGGTCCTGGACGACATTGAGTGGGAGGAAAGATCAGAGCTGGTGGACTTTCTCAAGGGGCTGCTAGATGTGGACCCAGAACAGAGACTGACCCCCCAGGAAGCGCTGAACCACCCCTTCATCACCCGGGCCTTGCTCAGCAAGTACCACCTCAGCCACGACCCCGTCAACCAGGAGCCTCTGGACCTGGAGCTCCTAGACCAGGAGCCTTGGGACCAGGAGCTCCTAGACCAGGAGCCTTGGGACCAGGAGCCTTGGGACCAGGAACCTTGGGACCTGGAGCTCCTAGACCAGGAACTGTCGGACCAGGAACCTTGGGACCAGGAGCTCCTAGACCAGGAGCCTTCGGACCAGGAACCTTGGGACCAGGAACCTCTAGACCAGGAGCCACTAGACCAGGAGCCTCTAGACCAGGAGCTTTGGGACCAGGAGCCTTGGGACCAGGAGCCTCTAGACCAGGAGCCTCTAGACCAGGAGCCTTGGGACCAGGAACCTTGGGACCAGGAGCTCCTAGACCAGGAGCCTTCGGACCAGGAACCTTGGGACCAGGAGCTCCTAGACCAGGAGCCTTCGGACCAGGAACCTTGGGACCAGGAGCCTCTAAACCAGGAACCTTGGGACCAGGAGCCTCTAAACCAGGAACCTTGGGACCAGGAGCCTCTAGACCAGGAGCCTTGGGACCAGGAGCCTTGGGACCAGGAGCCCCTCGAAGGCCTCTTCCAGGACCAGACAAATGACGCTGCACCGGAGGAATCAGACTCCCAGGACTGGGACTCCGGCTTCTCAGAGTTCTCTGGGCCCTTCATGGCCGTCGCCGTGGTTTCAGTGATTCCAGTCACGGAACAGAGTGTCGATGTGGAGGACGAAGCTTCTGGTTTACCTGAGGAGGGTGGAGCAGATGAGGTCCCGATGGTCTCCACCTCCACGAGTCGCCTGAAGCGGTTCAGAAAGACGATGGGCAGGGTCTTCACGACCATCCGGAACACCTTTTGTTGTTGTGTTCGCCCCAAAGTTGAGGAATGACTCTTGTTTCACAACTTTTTGTAAATAAACTTCCTTCTGACTCAAAATACTTTTGATGATTATTGCTTCAAATAATCCTTGACGAAAAATGCTGTTTTGAGGATGAGTTTGATTCTGTGATTAATAGATTACACTTTTTAAACGACGCTTTAACAATTTGGGAGCTTTTAAAGTCAAAGTACATATAATAGTGGGAGTATTTAGGGGGTACCAGTCGGCAGCAGTCATTTTCTACTTCTCATATATTGTCCCTGGGAGGGTGGAGGACATTTTTAACACATTGGATTTGACACTTATTCCAATGTGACTAAACTTTGTAGAGTAATATTTGTTTCACACACAACTACTAAAACCTCAAAGATAACAACCAGGTCTATCTGTAATATTTCCCCCGACATGTAATCACATCAAGAGTTATTGAAGGATTTTCATTCCAGAGGCTTTGGGACGTCCCCTCAGAGTCAGACGTGCTCGTCCACACACACACACACACACACACACACACACACACACCCACACACACACACACACACACACACACACACACACACACACACACACACACACACACACACACACACACACACACACACACACACACACACACACACACACACACACACACACACACGGTCCATGCATGTTTCATATTTGCATGCTGTCCAGTTGGTGGGTGGTTATCCTACAATCCTGCTTGGTAACTTGTCGCCAACAGTGAGACCAATCAAGATGATCTGATCTCGTCACTGATGTAAACACACACAATCACAAATACATACTTTTGCATGGACTCCTTTGCGAGGTTTATGTAACGTGTTATATATATAAACTACAGTACAGTTTGAAATTCAGCTGATTTTGTTGTTGTTTTGTTTTGTTTCATTTCCATTATTCTGTTCTTAATACTTTTAACAGCTAAAAGAGGTAAATGGGCTGAAATAGCTTCAAGAGCTAAAATGGCTAAAAGAACTGAAAATGCAAATAAGATAAGACTTATAATAAAATGGTTAAAACAACGAAAACAGCTCAAACTGCTGGAAAAAACAAAAACAAAAAGCCAATTGTAGGCGTTAAAGCAGCTAAAATTCTATGTAAATAGAATAAAAATATAGTAAAAAACCTACAACTGTTAAAAGGGTGAGAAGAGCTGAAATATCCAAAATTGGCGGCACCATGTCAGCTCCTGACGGGACCTTGTTACTGGCCTGTGTGGAGTGGATGCAGCCCACCTGCAGCCCCCTGACTGCAGCAGTGAGTTCACCACCGCTGTAGCTCGCCCGCAGGCTCACCAGGAGAGGGAGGCTGGGACTTTCCATCACGTCTGACTCTCCTATGTGGAGGAGATTCACAAGGTCAGGCCATTCCCCCACAAATCCTTTGAAGTCTTTTTCCACAAACTGTTTCAGTGACAACTGTATTGATTTTAAGGTGTAAAAATGTATTTGCGGGAACTGCCAGGACTCTGTATATATCACATTCAGCGACTAAATAACCATTCGTTGGGATATTTTAGCCATACCAATGTACAATTTCAACTGTGGACGCACTTCTTTCCAGTACAGGAACTCATTACAACATCCTCTCTGCATTTTCCCATGAGGCCTTGCCACTGGAAATAATCCTTTCCCCTATACATTATGTTTTCTGTGTCCTCCTTCCTCACATCAATCACAAATAGTGCAAATTCTTACTGGACGTCAGTGAGATACCTTCAGACTAAACTGACATCTCGTCTTCACATGGAGTCCACCATTTGTAACACAAAGTAAAGTTGAAGATTTCCAGCAGATCTAGGAGCTCATTTTCTCATCGGGAGAATTGTTGACTCAACTGCCCGTGATTGTGCTTATTCAGAGTTTTAGTCTTTAAATTGTTGGCAGGAAGGGAAGTCTGTGATTGTTCTCCACATTGCCCTCTGGATTTCTTCTCTTTTACTTCCCTTCCTACACTGTGTGAGAGAGAAAGTCAATAGACAGACATATACGGATTCTGTGCATTTTCACATCTTTATGAGGAAAAACGTTTTCAGAACTTCTCAATATTTGTAGGGACTTTGAATACAGTTATAAACACACAAAAAGGCTGGAACCCGTCACATAATTCAAACTTATGATGTCTTTAGAAACCATTCAAAACAAAAAAACAAACCTGGTCTGCAAATGCAACGTTGCAAAGAGAATTGTGTGTCGGGTCTGCCGAGGTCCCAAAGATTACAGACGTGGCACAGATGTGACATGACGGGACTGTGTGAGGCTGGTTGGTACCTCCGTGCCGGCTGGACCTGTCTGTCGTCCTCCGGAGGGTCTCCGTCTGACACCAAGCAGGGCACTGTGTGCTCTCTGGAGCCTTTACTGAAGGAGTACAACAGGGAGGCCTTGGCTTTCTCCTAGTACTCTGACCTTGACAGGAAATACTAAATTAAATCTCACAACTACATTTAAAAATGCCCCTCTCAAAGACTCCACTTCCACTGAGAGCAGCTTGGTGTGGTTGAAGGGAAAGACTTGATAGAAGAGGAAGAGGGGATCTGAAATCAGGGCGTATAATCTCCATGACGGCGTATAGAAGAGGGCCAGGAAGATGGACGGGATCTTTACAGAGAGAAAACCTACCCAGGCTGTATATGGACAGGAGCTGGTGATTCAGCGGCGCTCTCTGTCTTTGGGGTGCCCGACGTCTTCCGGCCCCTTGCATTCACTGTCGCCTTTCTGCCTTTACAGGACTCCACCAGGATCTCCTTTGTAGCCTGAAAACTTCAGAGCTGTCAGATAAATGAAGCCGGCTACATTTCCCTGAGGCGCCGGCATGGCGACCCAAAGCTGCAGAGGATGTGTTCACATTTAAAAACCCTGGCACGAGCAGAAGGTGACTGGAGGAAGGAGGAGGGCCTGCAGTTGTACCTCCTGCTCAGCAAGTCTGTTTCTCTGCAGCTCCTTCTCGTGGAGGAACTTGGCTCGGTGGAGGAGTCGCAGCGCCTCGTCTTTCATCACCTGGTCCGGCAGCCTGGGCCTGAAAGTCACCTGGACGGGACATCTCTGAAGAGGAAGAAAGAAGGAAGGCATCAGCAGAGGCACTGCTTGTGTCTATTTCAGCTTCTTCATTCAATACTGAAGAGTGAAGATCTCAATTACGTTTGGGCACTATTCTCTTTTTTTGATTTTGACTGATACATCTGGGATCTAATCTTCTGATTGCAGGTTATTTACTGATTCCTTCCACTGGGGTTCTATTAGCACAGAGAACTACAGACAAATTGTGTCTACAGAGGAAAATGCTTGTACAAATGGAAAAACACAGACTTCTAATCAAATCATTAATAATAAACGTGCTGATCTTAAAATAGTGTTTCTTCACTTCCATCAGATGTCCAGCAGAGGGAATCACAGCACTGTAGCCACAGTAACTCAGGAGGCTTTGCTCTATCCTACTGTAAATGTGTGTATTATCTGTAGTGACAGAGCTGTGAAGAGACGATTTACCCTGCAATCATTACGTCTTGCATGGAAATCATCCTCAACGCATATAAAAGTGGACTTCTTCAGTTTGGTTTGGGTTAAACATACAGCAGAATCCTGCTCACCCAAACACACTTTCCATTAGCTTTGGGTATTTTTTGCAACGGTTGCTATGGTGAGATAAAATCCTTGCATAAAATATGAAACACAACCTCCAGGGGATTATTGAAGAATGGGGGACATGATCAAATTCTTCAGTTTACTTTGTTAATATGAATAAATGCTTGGTTTGAACACTTAGCGGTCCACATTAAAGTTGCACAGCATTTCAATACTGTACAGTCGTTGAGCTGCAGGAATGACGACAGACACATTAAGAAAAGAAGGACAGTGTTGTCCTCATCATCATGAGTTCTTTTCTTGTTGAAATCCTCCTCGGAGTTGATTTGTATTTTCTCCTTGGAACAACCAATAATGCCAGAATGTAATACCTGCCAATGATGTAATAATCTGAACCTTTCTCAACATAATAATATCAATAATGTCGGCACTCGATAATGATGGAATACAACATTTGAGCGAAAAACATTTTTCCAGTAATTGAATAAGTGACTACCTTAATGAAGAACCATTTAAAGAAAACTTTTTTAACATTTAGCAATGGCAGCTAATAATACAATAGTACATAAATAAGACTACATTTCTTGGGAATAAAACTTTTTGTTGTTTTGCATGTATCGTGCAGTTTGCTTATCAAAAACGGATATAATGCATTCCATTTTCTGTGTCTTCCCTTTGTGGTTGTTAATATTCTATTTTGTTACATTATTAGCTTAAATTCAAAATGGTAAACTAGTTGTGTTCCATGCAGTTCTTCCGTTGTGGGTTGCCACACTCCTTTATGTTCAGCATTAACAGAAGAGGCGCTGCGCTGCAGCTCTCCGGGGAGCAGACGTCCTGCTGCAGGAGTGATGCTGAGGTCCCAGTCTCCTGGAACAGCGAAGGAGAACAACCTGGGACCCGCGGGAACCCCGGTGTGTTTTCCCACTGGGCCTGACGTCTGTTTGGACTGGTTCCGCTCGGTATGACGGTTGGCCAGGTGAAGGACGGCGGTGGAGTGGTCGCCCACTGCCGTGGCCCCAAACTGCACCAGAGAGTGTGAGAGCTCCAGTGGCGGGTGAACGCCCACCGCCCGGCACGGCAGCACAAGTTCTCTGAAGGTGGCGCAAAACAAATCCATGGGAAAGTTCATTTTAAGAAGGTTAATGCATGCGCAGTGAGGAACTATTAACAAAAAAACCCTGTTTTTTCCAGATTTGCAGCGGAGTTGGAAATGGTACTCTTTGGCAAATCTGGCACTGGAAATCAGAAGGATCTCCAGGGTTTCTTGAGGAAGCAGTGAACCAAACCCATCATTTGGCTGGACGTCAATAAACTGTGAGGAAGACAAACAGTTCTCAGTCAATTCAAAGAGCTCCGATTTCCATCTGAAAGTTCTAACCCTGCAGATGAGAAGCAATCACAGAGATTATGAAACTGTTTATAGGTTTGTTTGTTTTTTTTCTTCTTCCCTGCAATGTTTATCTCGGTCTTCATGGGGGAGCTTTTATTTGTGGAAGCTTCCATTCCCACACGGGATTTAGATCGCCTACTCAAGCAGAGCAGATTCGTCGAAAAAGCATGAATGCAGTTTATCTTTCCCGGCAGGTTACTTCAACCATTACTTTTATGGACAGCATTTCTCGGCACAGCCGGGGGCCGGAGGGGGTCTGGTTTGATGACCACAGGATCTCCTCTCTGCTTTTTGCAGATGATGTGGTTCTGTTAGCTTCATCAAACCTGGACCTTCAGCCTGGAATGACGCGGTTCGCAGCCGAATGTGAAGCAACTGGGATGAAGATCAGCACCTCTAAATCCGAGGCCATGGTTCTCGACTGGAAAAAGGTGTCTTGCCCCCTCCAGGTCGGTGGAGTACCCTTGTCCCAGGTGGAGGAGTTCAAGTATCTTGGGGTCTTGTTCACGAGTGGGGGGAAGATGGAGCGTGAGATCGACAGGCTGATCGGTGCAGCGTCTGCAGTTATGCAGACGTTGTATCAGCAATTGTAGGGCGATAAGAAGGAGCTGAGCAAAAAGACGAAGGCTTACACCTGGCTTTGGAGGGATCATTTTCACAAGCAGTGAAATAGTCCCATACTGCAGAAGTCCTTTTGGTTTTTGGTAGAAGAGGAAAAAAAATTCTGACAAAAATGGAGAGAAGGCTATAGTAAAACATCTAAATGATGAAAATTGCAAAAAAAAAAAAATAATAATTTTGATGACATATAACGGATTTAAGATCTCCAAATCATGTAAATTGAAGAAATCCCCCCCCCCCCCCACAAAAAAAAAGAAAACAGAGGTAACGCTACAGTAAGACCTCCAAATCAGAAGAGATACCAAAGTTTCTACCCCCCACCACCACATCAATTTAGTGACAGATACTTTATTAATCTTTGGGAGATTAAGTTATATTCCCTGACCGGGAATCGAACCAGGGCCGCTGCAGGGAAAGTGCAGAATCCTTTTGTTATGTTATGTTATGTTGGGTACATGATTTGGAGATCTTTAATATGTTACATGTCATAAAAAAATATTTCTTTTTTTTTTCCTCCTCCACCAAAAACCAAAAGGACTTCTGCAGTATGGGACTATTTCACTGCTTGATGAGAATACGATGACCCAAAAAGTCAATCACAGGCAGACCAAACTGGCACTTAGCAGGATTGACAATAAGGCGTGTTCCTCAAGGCGCTGAAAACCTTGATTTAGGTGTGACAAATGCTCCTCAACTGAAGAACTCGCCACCAAGATGTCGTCCAGGTAAACAAACACGAAAGCGAGGTCGCGCAGCACCGAGTCCATCAACCTCTGAAAAGTCTGTGCTGGCCCTTTAAGGCCAAAAGGCATGTGCAGGAACTCAAAAAGCCCGAACGGGGTAATCACTGCAGTCTTTGGCACATCATCTGCACACAGGAACCTGGTGAGAACCGCCACCAGGTCCACTTTAGAAAACACAGACGTGCCAAACGCACAGAAAAGTCTTGAATATGCAGAACGGGATAGCGATCGTGCACAGTGATATTGTTAAGGTGGCGAAAATCTCCAATGGCCGCCATGACCCGTCTGCCTTCGTCACCATGTGAAGCGGTGAGGCCCACGGGCTGTTAGAACGCCTCACGATGCCCAAACGCTGCATATTGGCAAACTCCTCTTTAGCTATAGCTAGCTTCTCTGCGTCTAAGCAACGTGCGCACGCAAAAACCGGCGGGCCCGTGGTAGCAATGAAATGCTCGACGCCGTGCTTTGTCACCGCTTGGTCAAAGACGGATACTCCCCCAACAAACGCTGAAACACATTCTCTGATGCTAAAAAATGAGCAACGGCCCAGGTCCCCCGGTCTCACACGGAAAGGTAGCAAATGACACTGCATCGATCAACCGGCGGTTCGCGACATCAACCAGCAAATCATGAGCAAAGAGAAAATCAGCAGCGATAATGGGAACAGTAATGGAGGCGATCACAAAGTCCCACTTTAACTGGCGTCCGTGGAAACATACAGTCGCTGACCTACTGCCAAAAGACGAGATGGGGGAACCGTTAGCTCAACGGAGGTCCGGTGTCCTGGGCCGGCAAGTCCGTGCCGGCTGGAGGGAGGAGGCTCAGCTGGAGGGAGGAGGCTCAGCTGGAGGGAGGAGGCTCAGCTGGAGGGAGGAGGCTCAGCTGGAGGGAGGAGGCTCAGCTGGAGGGAGGAGGCTCAGCTGGAGGGGGGAGGCTCAGCTGGAGGGAGGAGGCTCAGCTGGAGGGAGGAGGCTCAGCTGGAGGGAGGAGGCTCAGCTGTGAGCCGGAGTCCACCAGAAAACGCTTCCCTGACACCGAGTCTTTGACGAAAAGCAGCTCACTCCGTCCACCAGCAGCCACAGCTGCTACTGAGTGCTGGCGCTGGCGTTTCCCGGCGCCTCGAACGTGCAAGGAGGGACGCAGCGTCGCGCCTTGGCGCCAAACCGCTGATGGAAAAAGCCCAGGCTGGTCCCGCGTCGTCTCCGGGCGGCGAGATGAAGCTATAGTAAGATTTCCAAACCATAAACTTTGCAGAATTTTCTATCCCACCCCCACCAGCAAAGGTATCAGCTCCCTGGTTGTCTAGTGGTTAGGATTCGGCGCTCTCACCGCCGCGGCCCGGGTTCCATTCCCAGTCAGGGAACGTATCTTTAAAAAATTTCACCCAGAGATAAATGAAGTATTTCTGTCACTAAATTTAGAAAATACCCATAAGCCAATTAATAATAATAAATATAATACCAATTAAAGTAAGAGCTGAAATTTGTGGAAATAGCTTTTGATGATGAATAACAGAGGGAAGGCTATAGTAAGATCTAAATCATGAAAATTGCAGAAATTACTTTTTACGCCCAAAAAACAGCTTGAGCTTTGTTAAAAATAATAACCAAAGGTGAAGCAAACAGGTTAGATCCAAACAAAGAGGAGGAACTAGAAAGGTTGTTATGGACATCAATGCTGGATTTAATAGAAGAAGGGAAGAGTTTTTTTTCCCAAAAGGTGTGTCAAGTAAAAGACATGAGTCAGACAAGTGCTGGAGAAGCTGGGGTGGGCTCCCACCACGGTGCGCATGCACCTGTCCAATGTCATGTCGTTATCGAATATTTCCGGGGGCCCCCCCCCCGGCGGTGACTCCGCGGTCCGGGCTCCCGGGAGATGCGGTGGCCGGGGCTCGATCTGAGCGACCGATCGCCGCTCCTCGGGCTTCACCGAGGAGACGCGCTGCTGTGACCGACCAGGAGAGCATCAAGCACGGGGGAGTGATGTAAATACACCGGGTGAATGTGTGAATGTGAGCGTGAGTGAGGAGAGAGTGTCGGGTGGAGCTGGGGAGGAGGGAGGAGGAGTGAATGGCACTGAATGCAGCGTGAATGAAACAATTGTAAATATCACTGGTGAGGTGGAGGGAGAAAAAAGAAAAGGAGAAAAAGTAGGAGACAACAAAAAAAGTGAGCTTGTTGAGGAGCAGCAGGTGGAGGAGGAAGGAGAGGAGGAGGAAGGAGCAGCAGGTGGAGGAGGAAGGAGAGGAGGCAGGAAGGAGCTGCAGAGCAGAACAGGTGGAGGAGCCAGAAAAGAGTGCAGCCTGGGCTGAACAGGTGGAGGAGGCAGAGATGGAGGAGGAAAAGAGCGCAAAAAACAAACCTACAAAAAGGAGGAAAAAACCCAAAAACACAGATGCAAAGAAAAGCTGTGGAGAAAACAGAGTGTCAGAAGACGGTGAAAGTGAATGTGTGTCAGACAGCAGCGATATTTCTTTTAACAGTTCTCAAAAAACAACAAAAATACCCTACAGTGCAGAAAAATGTAAAATCTTTTTACAACAGACAAAAACTCAACACGGAGTGAAAATAGAGGAGCATTTCCCAGACCTCAGTCTTTTTATTTTCTCAGCCAGACATATGAGCAGCAGACAGTCTGGCCTCACAGAGCAGGAGGGTTTTAGACTCAGGAAACTTGTGCTGAAAACAAAAAAGCAGCTACGAGATGAAGCTGACAGCCAAGTTTATTTTAACTAATGTTATTGTTTTTATCCTGGTTTTAAACATCTCCTTTATTATGGATGTTTTTAAACTAGGTACTTTAAATGTAAACGGAGCCAGAGATCTGAGGAAAAGACAAACAATCTATGAGACAGCCACACTCAAAAAGATAGACGTCCTGTTCCTTCAGGAAACCCATAGTGATTTTAACAATGAGGCTGAGTGGAGGCAGGAGTGGAAAGGGGAGGCCATGTTGAGCCACCACACTCCTCTCAGTGGAGGAGTGGGCCTCCTCTTCTCCTCCTTTTAACCCCAACTCACTGGAGGTCCAGCACTGTGTAGGGGGGAGGTTACTTTTAGTTCAAGCTCAGTTCCACCATTTTAAATGTGTTTTTATTAATTGTTATGCCCCAACAGCCGGTGCAGAGAGGAAGCAGTTTTTCCTCAAGCTAACTGAGGTGGTAAGTGGGTGTGGGTCGGAGGACTATTTGTTTCTGGGTGGGGATTTTAACTGTACGGAAAACGCGGCTTTAGACCGCAACCATGCAGAGCCTCATCCAGCCTCTCAACACGCCTTGAAGCAGCTGGTCCACTCTCAGGACATAGTGGACGTCTGGAGGACAGTCCAGCCTTGAAGCAGCTGGTCCACTCTCAGGGCATAGTGGACATCTGGAGGACAGTCCAGCCTTGAAGCAGCTGGTCCACTCTCAGGGCATAGTGGACGTCTGGAGGACAGTCCAGCCTTGAAGCAGCTGGTCCACTCTCAGGACATAGTGGACGTCTGGAGGACAGTCCAGCCTTGAAGCAGCTGGTCCACTCTCAGGACATAGTGGACGTTTGGAGGACAGTCCAGCCTTGAAGCAGCTGGTCCACTCTCAGGACATAGTGGACGTCTGGAGGACAGTCCAGCCTTAAAGCAGCTGGTCCACTCTCAGGGTATAGTGGACGTTTGGAGAAGGATGCATCCAGACTGCCGTCAGTATACCTGGTCCCACTTTAGAGAGAGCAGGATCTCCTCAGCCAGGTTATATCGTATTTATTGTTTTAAACATCATTTTAATGTTTTTAAGAGATGTGACATTTTACCTGTTGGTTTTACTGATCATTGTTTACTTTTAAATAGTATTTGTGTCCGGAATGTTATACCGAAAAGCGCCTACTGGCATTTTAACTCAGTTTTAACCTTAGACAGAAGTTTTAGAGAGGCTTTAGCTTTTTTTTGGGAGGTTTTTAGACAGAGGAAAGGTGATTTTAGCTCTTAGGCAGTGGTGGGACCACGGTAAGACCCAAATCAAACTCCTGTGTCAGCAGCACACCCTAAATGTCACAAGTGACATCACCAGATCTTTGAAGAAACTAGAGACCGAGATAGTGGAACTGGAACATCTAAGAGAGTCCACAGGAGATCGAGGCTATTTTGAAAGCCTCAAAAGTAAAAAAATGGCTTTAGCCGACCTGCTGAACGTTAAAGTGCAGGGCGCACTGGTCCGGTCCCGGTACCAAAATATCAATGAGATGGATGCTCCCTCTAGCTTCTTCTTCAGCCTGGAAAAAAAGAATGTCCAGGGGAAAGTGGTCCACGCACTGCTCTCAGACACGGGGCAGGAGATCTCGGAACCAAGCCAGATGAGGAAGAGAGCGGTGAGCTTCTACGCGTCCCTGTACAACAGCGAGTACAAGGAGGAGCAAGGTCTCCTCGAGGGGTTCCTGAGGGAACTGCCTCAAGTCTCCGAGGAGACCTACGAACATCTGGAGGCCTGCCTAGTAATGCAGGAGCTGCGGGCAGCACTGCAGGCGATGCCAACGGGCAGGTCTCCCGGGATTGACGGGCTCACCGCTGAATTTTATAAAACGTTCTGGGACATCCTGGGCAAGGATGTCCTGGACGTGTTCAACGAATGTCTGGCCTCTGGTTCCATGCCAGTGTCCTGCAGGAGGGCAGTCCTCACTCTGCTCCCTAAGAAAGGGAACCTGCAGGACATCAAAAACTGGCGCCCCGTGTCATTGCTCTGTGTGGACTACAAACTCCTTTCCAAGGTCCTGGCCTCCAGGCTGGGGAGAGCTATGGAGCAGGTCCTCCACCGGGATCAGACCTACTGTGTCCCTGGCAGGTCCATGGTGGATAATATCCACCTGATTCGGGGTATTTTGGAAGTCTCTAGTTCTTTGGATATAGATGCTGGTCTGATTTCAGTAGACCAGGAAAAGGCTTTTGACCGTGTTGAACACGACTTCCTTTGGAGGGTCATGGAAAGCTTCGGTTTCAGCGCTGGTTTTATAGCCAAGATCAAGGTGCTGTACAGAGACATTGAGAGTGTGCTGAAGTTCAACGGCAGTCTGTGTGCTCCTTTTAGAGTGTGTAGAGGTGTCAGGTCTGTCTGGGATGCTCTATGCACTCTCTCTGGAACCCCTCCTCAATAAGATACGTTCTAGTGTGGGGGGGGTGTTTTTACCGGGTTTTAGTGAAGGCGTGATTTTATCCGCCTATGCGGATGACCTCATTGTTTTTATCAAGAACCAGGAAGAAATAGACCTTTTAAGTAAAATAATCAGAGATTTTAACGTGACATCAGCAGCGAGGGTCAACTGGGAAAAAAGTGAAGCCCTCGCTATCGGCAGGTGGCATGGCGGTCTCCCAGTTCTTCCCCAGAATTTAACCTGGAAAAGAAATGGGTTAAAATACTTAGGAATACATGTGGGTGAAGAACATTTTGTTCCGAAGAACTGGGAGACCGTCACGGAAAAAATTGAGGGTAAGCTCTCCAAGTGGAGGTGGCTCCTCCCAAAAATGTCACTCCGAGGCAGGGTTCTTGTTTTAAATAATCTTGTAGCATCCCAGCTGTGGCATCGGCTCACCTGTGTAGACCCTCCTCCAGGTCTCCTGTGTAGACCCTCCTCCAGGTCTCCTGGCTCAAATTCAAAAGAAAATAATAGATTTCTTCTGGGATGGTCTGCACTGGGTGCCACAGGGGGTGCTCTTTTTAGACAGAGAGGAGGGGGGTCAGGGCCTTGTCCACTTGGCCAGCCAGACTGCCACTTTTAGACTCCAGTTCCTGCAGAGGTTCCTCACGGGCCCGGCAGATCTGGTGTGGAGAGGCGTGGCCAGCTGCATCCTGAGGCGTGCCAGTAAGTTGGGGTTGGATAATGTTCTGTTCCTAACTGATCCCAAATTACTAAATCTCAAAGGGCTTCCTCCATTTTATCAAAGTGTTTTTAAATGCTGGGCTCTATTTACCCATAGAAGGTTCCTGAAAGCCGACTCTCTGCACTGGCTGTTGAAAGAACCCCTGATCCACGGAGCCAGACTGGACCTCAGCGGAGCAACAACTCCTGGGCTGACGGGAAGGCTGATCCAGTCTGGGACCCTCACCGTGGGTCAGCTTGTGGATGCTGTGGGGCCGGACCTGAGCAACATCAAGGCCCTGGGCTGTCTCCTGAAGCTGCAGTCTGTCCGGGTGTCCCAGAGGCTCCTGGAGACCTGGAGGAGGGTCCTCACAGCCAGAGACAGGAGCCTCCTGAGGAAGTACGACCAAGGAGAACTCTCCCCGGACGCTGCAGACCCCTTCCCCGAGGTCCTGTTGAGCCCGGAGCTGGGGGGACTGTCCGGCCCCCTCCTAGAAACCACACAACCTGAGAGACTGTCACTACACAAGGCAGACAAACGAACATTTTATCAGAACTGTGTGAAGAGCATCCACAAGGGTGGACTGAGCAACAGACCCTCCACTGTGTGGTCACAAAGACTGGGTCAGGGCGGACCTGGTCCACAGTGGAGGATCTTCTACAAACCCCCCTTAAAGAAACGGACTGGAGACCTTCAGTGGAGGATTTTACATGGTGCGATCGCCTCAAACGCTTTTATCTCCATCATTAACCCTGCTGTTTTAAACACTTGTCCATTTTGTGCACAGAGAGACTGTTTTCCATGTTTTTATCGGGTGCAAGAGACTCACAGGTTTCTTCACTCTTTTAACAATGGTTTTTAGTCTCTTTAGTATTGTTTTTACTGAGAGGAATTTTATTATGGGAGCTGGCTACAAAAAAAGTGCAAAAGAAAAATGGCAGCTCCTGAATTTCCTCTCAGGTGAGGCCAAGATGGCGATCTATATCAGCAGGAGGAACATGATGGAGAACAAAGAAGGGCAGGATGTCATGGAAGTGTGGCGAGTCAATGTCAAATCCAGACTCTGGCTTGAATACCGTTTTTTTTAAACAAAACAATAACCTGAATTCTTTTAAAGAGGTCTGGTGTTTTAAGAACATTCTGTGCTTTTTAGAAAATGAAGATTTGCAGTTTGCACGGTTTAAAAAAAAATGATTGTTTGAAAAAAAAAAAAAAAGGAAAAAAAAATGTCTGACACACAATGTAACCGTCTTCTGACAATCTAGTGTAAATAAAAAAGTGTTTTAAAAATAAATAAAAAAAAATCTCTCTCTCTCTCTCTCTCTCTCCTCTCTCTCTCTTCTCTCTCTCTCTCTCTCTCTCTCTCTCTCTCGATCTCTCGTCTCTCTCTCTCTCTCTCTCTCTCTCTCTCTCTCTCTCTCTCTCTCTCTCTCTCTCTCTCTCTCCTCTCTCTCTCTCTCTCTCCTCTCTCTCTCTCTCTCTCTCTCTCTCTCTCTCTCTCTCTCTCTTCACGGTTTTTTCACTTCATGATCGGCTTCTGTCAATATTTAACGATGCAGTGTGCTATTTCCGCCAGCTGATTTCAAAATAAAACCTCCAATCCTACGGAGACGCCTGCTTTACCGACTGACAATAGAGACTTTGGTTGATGAAAGATGGATAGATTTTGTATATTTGTTTTGCTCTGACACTGTAACTGTGAAAACTGAAAATTTCAATAAAAATTAAGTTAAAAAAATTAAAAAAAACCTCCAATCACCTCGCCTGGAATGGTTCTTAATTTCTATAAAGAATGATTTATTCAAGCTAAAAACTCCTCATTAAAGGTTTTTGTATAGAATGAAGGTTTATTTCATGTGTGGACACACATTTGATTATTCAAATCTGTAACAACAAATTAAATATATTTAAATAGAAGCACACAAAACATAATAGAGCAAAGCAAAGCCAAATGTAAGTAATTAAATTAATAATGCCAAGCCAAATGAGAAAAAGTGGGACAAAAGGTTTATTTAATTAAAGTTGTGTGATATTAAGTAAAACTTTATTTTTGTTTCTATTTTTGTTAATATGATAATGCATTTCAAAATAAAATACCTTTTCAATTTTTTATATATCAAACAATCATTGATTTTGAGTGATAGTACACGTTGCTAGGATGCCACTCTGTCAGTATGAAGGAATTCTGAAGTATAATTTCAAAATAAAAACAACTTTGAAAATTGGACTATGACGTCCTTTCACCTTACTTTGAGGTGGAATATCTCAGAAATTCCTAGTTGTCCCGGGGTCATTCCACCTCACAGTGATGGTGCACCAGCCCAGCATAGCACTCAGTTAGTTTGGAAGAATTCAGATTTTTCGTTTCAAAATACAACAACTTTGGAAATTTGAAGGAATTGTGATTATTCCTTCATCATTGAGCTGTATAGGTGATTGTTGTGCTGGATCACAGATTTACACCTGGAGGAATGTCAATAAATATACTACCTTTGTTCTGAGATGTCCACAGTGCAGTTGAAGTGAAATATAAAGTACTCCATAACCCCACAATACTAAGGAGAAAACACAAAAAGTCTAAACTATTTGATTGTTCTTTATTCAGTCATCTGTGTGGCATTCACAATATCCCTGATAATGTCTTTTGTTGATTTGTTTCCAAAATGTCCGATATTACAGAAAACACATGTAAATGTCTTGAAAAGCGATTCATTTCCTGACTCGTCTCGGAGGACTTCTTTAGACCAGACTTTGTCCTGCTCCTCCATGTCCAGTTCAGACTCCAGGTCATCAGACAGTAAACAGGTCCATGTTCTCCTGAAGCCACTTTGCTGCACGTCTGCAGTCTCCAACAATCCTTGATTCACACGTTTCCTCTGGAAAAGACAGAAACAGGATCAATAGTATTTGACCATCAGAGACTGAAACCAGACTCTTCTACTGTCGTCTCCACCTGGTGGAGGGACGTCCAGTGTGAAAGACACATTAGTGCACTGCTCTTCTTCAAACACACACATTTCAATATTCAAACACATCAAGACACTATGAGGGTTTTTAATTCGTCACACTGACGTTACATTATATTTATATTGATTATATTAGTCATTTCAACAATGATTCATTGTCGGCTTCAAAACCTGACAGACATTAACTCAACATTGTGTAGAAAACCAAGACAACACAACTTATATAAAACTAATAGTTATGCTCATTTAATAATATTTACCTATAAATGAAAATTAAAAGCAGCCACCTTTATCAATCGCTGCTGGATCATTATCATTATTATTATTATTATTATTATTTCACACATCGCATATACAGTAACTTTATGTCACAGTAACTTTTTTATAAACTGTAAAAAAGGTCAACCTGAGGTGCTTTATTTATCGTCACCATTTGCATTAGTTAGCGTGTTTCACCAGTGGTTTAGTTTACATGTCATTTTAAAGCTCATCATCATCAATATGTGTTAGTTTATAGCAGGTATAGAAACGGCAAACACATGCAAAAAACCATATATTCATAACTTATGTGAAATGTCAAAATAGTTGTGTCCTGCACATATGGGGTGAAGAGTCACCACTTCCTGTCTGCCAGAGAGTTGAGATCCTGCAGCCGCATGCTTTTCACTTTGATAGTCGTCATTTCATCCAGTCCATCCACATTTTCTTGTCAAGACGCCCGAAAGGAAAAATGGTGAAGAGGGAAAAAGGGTCAGTATGTTTTTTTGGTTTAATGACTTAAGTTGTTAGATTCTTAAAAAAACAACAACAAAATACGTGTTTTGCATTGGTATCATGTATCGAGTTGAAACATTAAATGACCATTGCCAAACTGAAGGTATAATTTAAAAATGTTACAAATGCCCTAAATGAAAAGCTTTTATTGTTAAAATAGATATTTCTTTATTCTTCTGTGCCGTTTTGTATACCACGGTGTGGATCGTTAAATATAATTGTATAATAATTGTGCCTGCCTTAATGAGGCAAGGCACAAAGGTTAGTACTATTGCTAGGGTCCTGTTTATTTTTTAATCTGCTTATTATTCTGTCACTTTTCCGCATAACTAGTCCCACACCTTTGGGATCATACAAGATAAATGGTAAAGCAAAAGTATTTTTTTTAAACTTAAGTGTTGTAATAATGTATCACACAATGCTGGAATAGTAAAAAAGGGATGATTGACTGTAAAATGTCATAATTAAGAGTAAGTGGTTGCCTCAGTAATGATCGTTATAATACAGTCATTGTTTCTTCCTTATTAAAAAAAGGCTGTGTGTAACACTCTTTCCTTTTACACAGATTGTACCTGTTCACACTGTTTGGGGTGAGTACTAAATCCCACTTTCTTTCATTTAAAGACACTCTTTGAGAGATACAGTATGACTTTTTTTTTTTTAGATGAAAATGTATTAGCTGAGGAACAGTTGTGCTGTTAAACCTTTGTTTTGAACAGAACAAAACCAAACATGTCACAATGTCTGAGATTGTTAAAAAGACTCCATCTTTAAGAGCTTGTGGCCTCATGATTGATGAAACTGCTTCAAAAGCTCCTGGCTTCTGGGGTCGGATGTGCGCCGAGCTTGGATCCCCAATAATCCGACCAATCCAGTGCCATTGTTAAAAACTTATGGACGTCACAAGGTAAGCTTTTCTACATTTCATAGTATGACATGTCTTTTTAAAATGTACATACATCTATAACTCCGTCACGTTAGTCTTTTTAAAATGTGAAAAAAAGATTTCCGTTCGTTCCAGAATAATCGAGCACAGCAAGAACATTTAGAGGCAAATGAGCAGTGAGACCAGCAGAGCACTGTGAGGAGTTCTGCTGCTGCTGAGGAGCTCCACATCTCCAATCCTGTGAGTGCTTCAACACATTAAAAACTTTATTCCCTCAAATGTCTCACATACTAACATTAATACACCCCCAAAACTATGTCAAAGCTTAACAATAATATTGTGATTTCCCTTCAGGGCAGCACCACAGAATCCTCCGTCGATGGTGAAGCAGGATTTATTAAAATCAGAGGAGACATTTTTCTTCATGAGCCACAAAGACTGGGAAACTCTGAAAACAAGAACTAACCGAGGATTTGGAACGATGGAGTGGACAAACAATCTCCACAGGATTAAGGAGCATTAATCCCTACTGCTGTATTGCTTTTAAACGGCACACAGTCAATTATTCACATAAAAAAGAGGCCCTGTATTCTCTTGCCACGGGTGCTGCAGGTTTGATGATGGCCCGGTAACTGTCCAAGTTAAAGTGGACAATGAACAGGACTTGAAGGCCACGGTTGGTTTTCACGGGGGGATGTGTGAACAGAACAGGACAGAACTCAAGCGCCGGCCTGTTCCTGCTCTGGACACACACTCTTGGCCAGAGCTTCAAAACTCAGCTCCCACCGTCCATATATCTGAACCGGTTGGCCCAAATCAAGGAAGAGACTATGAAGTCTGGCTGCAGGGATATGGCTCCGACCCCACACGTCTTAAAAAACATTTCCTGGGAACGGAGACAAAAAAGTGTCCAACACAGCAATCAGATATTAACCTTGAATTAATGATGAAAAACAAAGAAAACAGTGAGGATGAGGTACTTCAAGAAGTAATCCTCCACCCAAAAGCTTCTCCTCTGGTCCAAGAGGAACATTGCAATTCACCATAAAAGATGTGGAGAAGACAGTAGACTCCGATGCTACAGGAAGTATAAAAAGAAAAAGGATCCCCACCATTTTTTTTCTTTCCCTTTCTTTTTTCTCTTTTTTTTCTTCTCTTCTTTCCTTCTCTCTTTTCTTTCTTTTCTTCCTGTCTCTTCTTGTTTTGCATGTAAATGTGAATTTTTCTGAACCGAAAATTAAAAAAAAACTGTTTTCCCTTGAAATGTTGTCTTGTCAACATCAGTGTCTATTTCAACAGCCTGCTTATTTTTTTTTTTTTTTTTTTTACATATTGCAGTTTGTGCCATAACATTTGCTTTTAAAATGTAATTGTCAAAATATCACAAAACTTTTGCTTTTGTTAATTCAGAAAAAGTAAATAAGTAAAAGGTTCTGCTCTGAGCAAACTAGTTCCTTCAGCCATTTAGGCACACAAGGTTTTTTTAATTGTTCAATATTTTCCAATATCTGTTGCTAAATATGTTATTTCATAGCCCACCACATCTATTTCCCAGCAGATTGTTTCCTCCAACTAGTGTACAGCCATGTAAGTAGGCATTATTACCCAGATCAGTTGGTTGAAACCAACTAAGTTATCTCAAAGAACCTTTTCCCAGACAGAATTAAAAAACATTTCAGCAATGACATTTTTGCAAGGAGCAAAACCTGGTCAGTAGGTTCTAGTTGACGTGGTGTTAAAATGTGGCCAGGTCTGCAGTATTGAAATCTAATGGTTGGCAGGTGCTTTCTGGTACTCTGAACCCTTTTAAATACATTTTACATTGCTGTTTTTTTCCTCAGGTGTAAAAATGTGCAAACAGCGTTTCATGTCTATGAGCTTGTGGTCAGAAACCCCAGAAGAGCGCTTCCCCACTACCTGTTCCACTATGTGACGTGTGACCACACCACAGCTTCAGCCACATTCTTCCTCCAGGCTTTCTTCACCCAGGTAAAAAGGCACTTTGGACACAAGGGAGCATCTCCAATGATGGTGGTCTGTGATGCTCAATGCTTTTAATGCAGGCAATATGCTTTTCATTTGCAAAGGAAAACCTGACAGACACCATAAACCACTACTTCAGGATTTCCACTGGAAAAGCCTCAAAAGAAGATCTTGAATGGCCAATTCTTCATCGATGCCTGAGCCACATTATGAAGAATGCAAAAGAAATCTGCAGAAAATAGTAAGTATTTACTCTTTTTACTACAAATGTGACGGACTCTTCAGATTTCCCTTCAAGAAAACCCTGATTAGCATTCTTTACAACATGGTGCATTTGAAGCTTCACACTTTGTGATTTCTTACAGCGCACACAACAACTAGCATGTGGCGATGCACATCATTGGGCTTCTCACCACAGCATCATCACTGAAGGACATGACCACATGATGTCCTTTCCAGTCCACCTTCAGCAGTGGTGCTGTTGTGGAACCACATTTCAACATCTGCAGCAGTGGCTGAGGAATAGCGGGTTGCAACAGGTGACTGCAGACAGCTGGACAAGTTCTCCGGACCACTTTCAGGTAAATGCTAATGACAAAACTGAACAAGAAGGCCGTTGCTTGGCTAATCCCCCACCGGAGGGCTTTATATTTTCTCACAAAGCCAGCTCTAAGGCAGCACACTTGGTACACTAGAGGGTGTTCCATGGGTCCTAGTAGATAATTATGTAGAATCTGAAAGGTCTTCTTCATGAGCTATGTCAAAATACGTCTCCCGAGCCCAGAAGGTGTTTTTTATGCACTTAGTGACCCTGTGACCTGATATGCAAATTAGGTCATGGTCACCATGGTGCCCCTTCTCCCCAGGTGGAGTGTCTATGTGTGAAGTTTGGTGACTGTGGGCCCAGGAACTGCTGAGAAATGAGGAGAAATGTTTATATGAAAATACATGTATTGTGCAACCATGACGAGCAAACTTCAGACCCTACCAATCTTCAAGGTCAAGGTCAGGTCACTTGGTGTACTGGAGGTTATCCCTGGAGTGTGTATCATGTGTGTATAAAATTTCAGAGCCCTAGCTCAAAAACCTAGGCCTCCAGAGCCCAAAATGTGTTTTTAAGCACTTCGTGACCCTGTGACCTACTTAATATACAAATTAGGTCATGGTCACCATAGTATCCCTTCCCCCTCTGAGATGTATCCACATGTGAAGTTTGGTCACTGTGGGCCCAGGGGTTGCCGAGATATAGGTAGAAACGTTCGAACGGACGGACGGACGGACGTACGGAGACTGTTTCAAGATCCCCCTTCGGGGCCTATCAGCCACGTCGGGGGATAATCAATAATAAGAAGGGCTCTCATACTTTGTAAATACACTGTTCTTGATCACACTGCCTCAACCTCCAAAGCACCAGCATACGCTCTGTGAGCACATGATGTCACTAGGCTGATAACCTAGTGAGAGACATCCTGATTGCCGGGCACAACAATTTGATAATGAAATCTGTTAACATATGACTTTACTAGTGACACAATTATGATCATGTTTGTTGCGCACATGTTTTGTCAATAGCTGATCAGCTGCTTAGTTTAGCAGATTTGGATTGTTTTACATGTCACACCACGTCCTAAAGCACAAAATATAACTCATTAGTATTTGCCTGTGCACCAATTGAAAAGGGATCCTTTGTGGCCGAGTACCGTAGGGAGTTAATTTCACAATTAGAACACATTTTTCTTCTTCTTGTACTTTTGTTGCCTCTCGTCTCGTTCATATTTGATTTTGAATGGAACAGCAGCATATGGTGGTGAGTAAAAATGTATGAAAGGTTCTTTGCAACATTCTAGTTCTAGTGAAGAAAATGTTGATGTGTCCTTGTTCCATTTTAGCATTGATGCCTCCCGTGAAGATGGCTCACTGGGCCGACTGGTTAATGATGACGACAAGTCCCTAAGCTGCAAAATGAAAAAGTTGAGAGTTCAGGGTAAACCTCATCTGTGCCTATTTGCTGTTGAAGACATCCAAGCAGAAAGGGAAATAACATACAACTATGGAGATTCTCAGTGGCCATGGCGAGCTCAGGTAAGACGTTACAACTTTCTTTGACAACAACTGAAGACATTAAAAGTCGTGTACATAGATTTTGCATGTGTCCAGTCGTCATGTCCTCATATTGTCTGACCCAATAACTGTACTGTCTCACACACACACTCTACAGTCGTTTGGTCAGACAATACGAGGACATGACGACTGGAATCATAGATTCTACATGAGTCCAGTCCATGTGTTCTCACATTGTCTGGAACACACACTCTACAGCTGTTTGGTCAATGTCGTCATATTCCTGGGTGGCAGATACTGCAATGTAAACACTTCATATAGAGTTGGACGTAATGTGTCCATGTGCTCATTTGATAGATTTTTCCACCGATACATTGAAACAAAACAACAGTGTCCTGTCAGATAACATGTATTATTAGGCCGTAAGGTGAACCAACAAAAGTCTTTCAGAAATTGAATTCCGTTCCGACGTCTGCGAACTACACAATCTTTGGTTCATAAAAAGAAGGAGTTATGTTTGTCACGGCGGGGAGCCGGCGTGTGGAGTGTCCTGAACCCAAAAGCAGACCTCAAGCAGGAAGTTGTATGCAAACAGTAAGGTTTATTGAGGGAACAGGGAAAGGGGAGCTGGAACGGTGACGGGACCCGGGGGAACTCTGGGGGGCCTCTTGGAACCGGGACTGGACCCGTGAGAATCTTCAGGGGGGGGCCTC
Source organism: Blennius ocellaris (assembly GCF_963422515.1). NCBI lineage: Eukaryota > Metazoa > Chordata > Actinopteri > Blenniiformes > Blenniidae > Blennius > Blennius ocellaris. Next base: position 24,129,877 of record NC_137665.1, on the reverse strand, counting down.
TCGGGGATCTCGGGCATTGGGGGCCTGGGGAACTCGCGGGCTTCTTGGAAACGGGGACGGGGCCCGGTGAACTCACGGGCTTCTTGGAAACGGGGACGGGGCCCGGGGGAATCTCAGGGGGGGCCTCTTGGAACCGGGACGGGACCCGGACGGGGAACTTCTGGGGACGGAACCGGGACGGGACCCGGACGGGGAACTTCTTGGAGCCGGGACCGGGACGGGACCCGGACGGGGAACTTCTTGGAACAGAACCGGGACGGGACCCGGACGGGGAACTTCTTGGAACAGAACCGGGACGGGACCCGGACGGGGAACTTCTTGGAACAGAACCGGGACGGGACCCGGACGGGGAACTTCTTGGAACAGAACCGGGACGGGACCCGGACGGGGAACTTCTTGGAACCGGGATGGGACCCGGACGGGGAACTTCTTGGAACCGGGATGGGACCCGGACGGGGAACTTCTTGGAACCGGGAACTTCTTGGAGCCGGGACGGGACCCGGACGGGGAACTTCTTGGAGCCGGCGTCGGAACAGGAACGGGAACCACCCCAGGGAGGACACTCACCCCCCGGGGAGGACAACACCGACGCACCTCCACACGGAGTGAAGACTAGCAATCCTCTGGCCCCGGACCCTCCTCCCTGCAGGGCTTAAGACTGCTTGACAATCAATTAGCTGATTGCCTGCAGGAGTGCCAGAGAGGATCCGGTGCTGGAGCGAGGTGTGTGACTCCTGACAATGTTAAGCTTACAGCTAAAAGTTCGTCGCAAAAAATCCTGCCGATTATTTACGGCGAGGCATTTTATACAGAACTAGCATCTTCACGGCGTAATAACATTTTAGTCCGCGAGAGGTGCCACGGTTGACACGTGATTGTTCTAGACCAATAGGAAAGCTGAATTTGATCAACACAAGCCAAGATGGCAGCGTCCGGAGTTTCGTCGAGTAGTACGGAAGAAGAGGAAAAGTTACCAGAAAGTGGTAAAAAAGCAAATTCTTCGGGACATAAACGGTGCTATATGCACATAGCATCAGTGAAACATGAAACAAGTCAGGATTTCACAATCGCACGCTGGGATACTTACAGGAACAGCCTACGACGGTGGCTGGAGTTGAGGGGTGAGTGCCAAGACGTAGCTGAAAACCACAAACATTGCCTTGATTTGGATTTTGAAAACATTCCCGAGGACGCTGCCTTCCACCCTACTTGTTATCGAAGGTTTATTGACAAGAATGCGATTGCAAAAGTGGAAAGGCGTCTCGCGAGAGAGAGAGGAGATGACACGGAAAGCTTCTTAAGAAGCGAGGCCACCCCATCGACATGGAGCAGAACGACTCCGAGCCCTACAAATCCCACAAAAAGACTTCGATCCAGGTCAGACCTCCCCGTCTCCAGCTCTGGCCCCGTCCTTCCTGCCCTGTGCATTATATGCAAGAAGAAGGAAATATACAAAGTCAAAGCAGGAAGACGACAAAGGCAAGCTTTGTCAAAAGCAGAAACCTTAACAGCAGGTAAGCAAAAATAAAAAATGCAGCCCATCCCCCTCCCCCTGTTAGGTAAATTTGTACTTTATGTTTATTATTAGTACTTGATATAATGGGAATTAACATTTTGTAAGTTATCGTTGATTCATGCATGTCTATTATAACCACTGTTCACTGTTTCACACCTGCAAGGGCACGAGTCTTTGTATTATTGAAACTGTACCACTCTGAGACTCTTCAAGGTCTCTGGCCTCTGGGGACGTCTTATCTGAGACTCCTGCTTCAACTGTGTGAACCATATAGAAGTGTAACCACACACACACACACACACACACACACACACACACACACACACACACACACACACACACACACACACACACACACACACACACACACACACACACACACACACACACACACACACACACACACACACACACACACACACACACACACACACACACACACACACACACACACACACACACACACACACACACAGGCCTGGAAACCAGTGTTAACCTGCTTTGTCTGTGTATGAAAATGTAACCTCCTACTCTAACTTTGAATAAAACGGGGCAGAGAAATGAAGATGGGGGCAGATCGGTGAACTTCAGCTCCGGAGGTGAATTCATTTCTCTGTCCTTGTACAAGCTGACTAATTGTTATGACTCTTTATTGCTCTCGATACTGAGGTTGTCTCTCTTCTCTCACTCTTGCAGGTTTTTTGAACCTAACACCCCCCCCACACACACACAAAGACACAGTAGTTGAATGACTAGCCTCACTGCTCCTGAACACGAAGCGTGTTATAATCAAACTAAACTATACTACAAACTACACTGCACACAATTATATCTTTGACTTTTGCATTTGGGTAGTATGTATGTTTGTATGGATGGATGTCATAGGGTAGTATGTACTGTATGTTTGTGTGGATGTCATATGTCTGTGCATTGATGTTACTTGATGCTACTGGACGGCTTCATTTCCTTCGGGATAAATAAAGTATATCTATCTATCTATCTATTCATTCTACAAGGCAAGTTGCAGAAAGCTGCTGAGTCAAAGGACGACCACAGCATTCTTATTCACATCAAAGACAAAGACTGTGTGGCTCTGGAGGTGCAGTAGCACAAGAGCTGTTACCTACAGTACACCAGGGGCCTCATTTATAAACGTTGCGTACGCACAAAAGAATGCGTACGCCACTCTCTACGCAATCCGTGGGATTTATAAAAAGAGAACTTGACGGGAAAATGTGCGGTCCTCCACGCCAACTCTGACCCTGGGTCACCCTAACCCTAACCCAACTCTGACCCATGCGTACGCACATTACTGGGGGAAGGAGAAACTGCGCCACCGATGGCAGAAGAAAGAAACGGGAGAAACTGTGTGAAAAAACCGATCGTGTAAAATAAATAGTTATATGACCTCATATATGGACAGTTTATTTGCAAGAAGTGGATAGTAAAAAATAAAATTTCTACAATGAATACACAAACATACTCCCTGGAGTGCACACGGGAAACATATGATTAAGACAATAGTAAGACAACAGTAGGGTAAATGATGTTTACACTGATATGAATGCAGTGTAACATCCTATATAGCCCATTTCGTTTCATCTCCGTTTTCAATGCATAACGCATAAAACACTTTGTTACTGTGTTTTGTTGCCATACAAAGAAAGACTATAAGTATCTTTTATTGTTCGTCTTAAGAACTGTTTATCAATCGGGGTAATTGTCACACGTGTAGCAGATACCACCTAACAGAGGGGTATATAAAGGCAGGTATTCACAATGCGTCATGGCGCACAATGGCTGCTTTGGCACTATTAGAAGATGTGGCAAACGGAAGGATACGGAGGGAGCGGAACTTCCGAGACCAGCAAGATCCACTAGCCAACAGTGATGAGTGGCTGATGAGCCGTTTCCGACTCCCACGAGCCGTCCTCTTGGATCTATGTGCGGCATTAGGCCCAGCCTTAGAGAGGAGCACCCGCAGAAACCACGCCGTGCCAGTCCCGCTTCAAGTGCTCACAACACTCGGGTTTCTGGCAACGGGCACATTCCAGAGGGAATTGGCTGACAGGTCAGGGATATCCCAGCCAACCTTTAGCCGTGTTATGCCAGACGTGTTAGGAGGTATAATTGGGTTGTCTCAGCAGTACATAAAGTTTCCTTATACGGTGGGTGAACAGGCAAATAAAAAAGCACAGTTTGCAGCAATGTCCGGTTTCCCAAATGTAATCGGTGCCATTGACTGCACTCATGTTGCTATAAGAGCACCGAGTGAGAATGAATTTGCTTTCATTAATCGTAAGCATTTCCATTCCCTCAATGTCCAACTCGTATGTGACGCGGACATGTTGCTTACAAATGTAGTGGCTCGGTGGCCTGGGGCAACACATGATTCATTCATACTGAGACACAGCAGTGTTGGGCGCAGACTGGAGGCCGGCGCTGTACGTGATGGGTGGCTTGTAGGTACGGAGAATTAATGTGGGAATCCTGAGACTTGCAATTGTGTACTACTATTTAACCCGTTCACCGACCTTGCAGGCGACAGTGGATACCCCCTCAAGCGGTGGCTGCTCACCCCTTTTCCCAACCCACAAGGCGCAGAGGAGAGGACCTATAATCTGCGCCACAGCCAGGCGCGCAGTATTGTGGAGCGCACCATCGGGCTCCTGAAGGGCAGGTGGCGGTGTCTCGACTGCACAGGAGGAACGCTAGCCTACAAGCCCGAGAAGGTCTGCAGTATTGTCAGAGCGTGTGCTGTGCTGCATAACGTGGCAAAACTGAATGGTGTGGCCTTGCCCCCCGACGCTGATCGTCTTGGCCCCGACCCGGACCCCTATCCCCAGGCATTTGAGCCAAGCGCTGCAGCCGTGCGCCAGCGTTTGGATGTGATGCGTCGTTTATGAAAAACCAGGTATGGAAACAAATTCAAACCAATCATTTATTTATAAACTCTTTGATGGTGGTGTTGAGCTCTGACAGGACATTTTTTATGTCCCGCAGTTCTCGAGCCACTTCCTTTATTGCCGCGACGGTGTCTATCTGCGTCTGCAGGACTGCATCTGTCAGGACACGGCTGCTGGAGGGCTGGGATGCACGAGGTGCAGTGGAGACGCTGGGCGCACATGGCTCAGCTGCGGCGCCACTGACCTCGGCTGGATCCGCAGCAACTACAAGAAATGTTGAATAAAGTCACTTGTTTTGTGAACGGAGTCTCAATCGTTTCTGTACATTAATGTGAACACAACCTTTGTTTACAATCATTTCAAATATGGGAATACACATTGCATACCTTCGTCTTCTGCTTGTGGGCCGGCATCGGTGTCCCCCTCCACCTCCGTCACCACTCCACTCAGGAGGGATTCTCCGATGATCCCCGCCAGTTTTTCCTCCAGCGGGGTGAGCTCCGGAGGGCCCCTTCCCCCGCCCGTGGCACAGACGCTCTGCCTGTGTGACGCCAGGCGCTTTTTCGCTTCTACTTTTATGTCGGACCACTTCTTCTTCACCTCTGCCACACTCCGACCTTCTGAGGCCACAGCATTGACACCATCCGCCACATGCTGCCACTCTGCAGCCTTTTTGGCGTTGGTGACCCCAACACTGTGTCCACCAAATAGTACCGCCTTCCTCTTCTCCACCTCCCCGACGAGAACTTCCACCTCACACTGGGTGAAGTTGCGCTTCTTCGCTTTCCTTGCTGCTTTCGGCATGCTGTCAGTCGTGCATCCATATTCATGAGAGGCGTTTCTCTGAATATTTATAGGCCAATATGGGCGTGGTATGCACCGCACACAGGTGCGCCACATTTAGAGTGGATTGTGATTTATAAAGGGAAATCGGCGTAGGACGTGCGTGCGCACTGTTTTATAAATCAGGATATTTTTGTGCGTACGCACTTTCTGTGTTTCGTGCGTACGCCAATTTTGACGTCAATCCTACGCACAGTTTTATAAATGAGGCCCCAGGTTTTTGAGTGAGCCTGCCAGACCAGAGAAAGAACAGTAAGTCATTTATTTTCTTTACATAAATAAACATGGAGTACAATGTATTTTTCTGTATTTTGTATGTGAACACAATCAATCATAATATGTTTATTGTCTTCAAAATGATTCTTTCTTTCTTTAGGAATGAACCAACGTTTGACATCAGCTACAAGATTTTGTGTGAGAGGATCCTCCGTCAAAGGCTGCTTGTCAACCAGGAGGTGCTGAGAATGGGGCAGCTGAGGAAGACCTTCATTGAACTGGTGAAGACAAGTGAAGGTCTTGATGCTTCAAACTACAGGTCATTTCGAGGCAATTTATTAGTATTTGTAACATGCAAGGCCAATTTGACATGGAAGGTGTGTGACTACTCAGCTTGCTGTCCGTACAGACATGTACTATTTGGCAACAAGGAAAAGAAACAGCTGACGGTGTGGTTTGGGATGTGTGCTTTTCTTGGCCGTCTTTGGTGTGAAATCTGTTACAGCCTGTAATGTTTAGTATCCCCTATACCACTCTGTGTTGTTTTGTGAAAATGGCTATACCAGCCACAACCATCATGAAGCCCACCTTTTGCCTATGTTGTTGATGGTACTCTGGTGTAATTGTTGGTGTTTTGTTGTGTTGTGTTGCAGACAGGATACACTGAAGAGGAGACTGTGCCGTGATTTCCCCCAGCTTGTGTTTCACACCCCCGCCAAGCGTAACATCTCTGAACTGGTTTTTGCTGAGACTCTGTAGTTTCAGCACCTGATGGATAAGGTAGCATGTCCAAGAGTGTTTCTGTTGACAGAGTCTAGCGAGATGAGTCAGACGGACAGCGAGACTGAGAAAATGAAAACAACGTTCCAAACATCAGAGGACACAAGGACACTGTATACAGCAGCGCTACGGTTAAAAAGACTGCTAAGTGACACTCCTGGCATGTCGTGCCCATGGCCTCCCACTGCAGGAGATTTAAATGTCACTGAAGCGCAAGCTGTTGTTCCCCTTGAACTCTACAACTTAGTTAGCTGAGTACCTTAAGGCTTTTAAAAATCTGGGTTCTGACTTTAACTTGGACCACTCAACTTTAGCACAACTTTGCAAATATGTATGCCACCTGTATGATCAGCCAGCTGCTGAAAATGTCAATGAGGCCAGGTACAAGGCTTTCTGTATGGCATCATCGGCCTTGCCAGAATGATCTATTCCCCCTACAAGCGATGCCCTCCATCAGCACTGCAAAAGGACAAATGATCAGGCTGCAATCATGAGGTCTTGTGTCAAGCAAAAGATAGGTGCTCCATCACCCGCTGGACATGGTTGGCATCTGGAAGATGGAAACCTACAAGTCACATGGATGACAAGAAATCCAGCCCCTGACAGTGTTTTGCATGTGATACATTGCAGTTGCAAAGAGAGTGCCTGTGAGACGGGCAGATGTTCATGTGTCTCTGCAGGACTCTGTTGCACAGACTTATGCAGGTGTTGCCACTGCTCAAATCAAAAAGAAATGGAGGAGAGGGAAGAAGACAACTGTCCTGACACTGACAGTGAGGACTAGCATGTAGGCAATTGTCTGAGAATTGTAGGCTATTGCATTGATTACATTGGTAACATTAGCATTCATTTTCGTATGCTGTTATATATATTGTAAATATGTTTTCCATGCAGATTATTTTATGCTTAATCATTTTTGTATTTAGTTATGAGTGAATAAATGAAGGAATTAATAAATGAATGGTCCTTGTCATTGATCTACAAGTATTGCCCTTTATTGATCAAAACGACATGAACATTAAAATTTCACCTTATTGTCTATTTGCCTCATTGTTCTTCTTGGAGGCGGTTATGTATAAAGCACTGTTTAGTATCCATTTGACCCGCTTTAGAAGACTTTTGGTAGAATCCCTCTATATATATATATATATATATTTTATTTTTTTATTATTGAATACATTTTACCAAACAAACAAGGTATACGTTCCTGTGCAACAGCACATCAAGTACAAAGGGACAGCACAACAATACAGTAATATATCGAATACAGCTTGAAAATAACAAAATAATAACACTACTGTAGTAGTAGGAAGAATAAATAAATAAAAATAAGTCAGCAATAGGTATAACAAGGATGATACATAAAATAAAATAATAGAATTCCTCTATATCGGTGATGTTGAATAAAGCTAGCGACGTCGCCATGTTTCCGGGCTGTGGTCATAATGGAGCTACGCGATTGGTCTAGCACGATCACGTGACGAGTCGTACCACCAAAATCTTATTACGCTCTGAAGAAACTAGTTCCACATGAAATGCCTCACCGTAAATAATCGGCCGGTTTTTTTGCGACGAACTTTTGGTTGTATACTTAACAGAAGTCGTTCTTTTTTATGAGCTAAAGATTGTGTAGTTCGCAGACGTCGGAGCGAGATGAAACGATAACAGGGTTCACCTTACGGCCTATATAGAGCCTAAATAGTTAAGACATGGAGCGACCAGATCCTCATTCAACCATCTGCAGACCAAGAAGTGAGGGAGACCTCATCATACTCACAACAGGTAAATATACATGGACTGTGTCTATTTTGATTGAAACAGGTTTGTCAGTTGGGTCAATAATAACTTTCAGTGTATTCAAATAATAGGTTTGTGTTAAATGTTCACAATATCATCATTACCATTATTTCTGTGTGAATAACTTCATAGATAGAAACTAGCTTTACCTTTTTTTACCACTTCAAACATAAAATCTAAGTATAATCTCCTGAAAGTCCATGTTTTTTGATCATTTGCTGAGGTTTCTGGTCAGAAGGTTAAATGGTCAGTTTGCATGTTTGGTTTTCTGGGAAGTAGATCCAGATAGGCGAGAGTGGGCTTCAGAGCTTTCTTTGACAACAACAGTAGGAGACAGGAACAGATTCTACATGTGTCCAGTCGTCATGTATTATAATTATATATTCTGATTTTATTTCAGGTATGTCAGCCCTTTGGAGATGTTCCTTTCCATCAGTGACTTACTGCAGAACAGGTAAGACAGCAGACTTCTTCACCTTCATTTCTATTTTTCTATTTCTTTATTTAAAAGGGGACATTGCAATTTCATATAACACATGGTTAAAATTAAAAACTACAGCCCCCTGTAGTTCATCCAGTAGTTGATGTTCTATGGCAGTGTATGTCTAAAAAAAAAAAAAGTGACGTATTTTACAATTTCAAATAAGACTAAGGTTCTTTATGTGATTTTTTTTTATTTGGACACTTAAGAGTAATGCGCCGTGTGCAAAATCTGAAGCGGCACCCTCCTAAGTGTCCAAATGAAAAAAATTGTAAGTTGCTAATCCCCAGACAGTACAGGAAATGATGTCACTACTTGGACTTTTTAATTTTCATTGATCACATGTTCCAGACTTTGTGACTCTCACTGACCCACTTAGACAACTCATGGCTACAAAGACTTAAAAGCACCACTAACTTGGACGATGGAAGCTGAATTAGCTTTCATAAAAACAAAAACAGCGGTTGGCCAAAGTGCATCATTGGCAACCCCGGACTACTGCAAACCATTCTTCCTGGAAGTTGTTGAACAAAACGGTGTTGTTAACGCAGTTTTGTTTCAACAGAGAGGGAATGGTAAGGCTGTAAATGACAGAGGCTGCCAGTGTCCTACAGGATCCATTTCAAAATTCTGGTTTTAACCTTCAGAGCTTTGCACGGTCAGGCTCCTTCTTATATCAGAGACCTGATCCAGCCTTACGCCCCAGCCAGGGCTCTGAGGTCTGTGGATCAGAACCTCCTGATGGTTCCACGTACTCTGTTCCAGACCAGAGGAGACAGGTCCTTCCAGGCTGTTGCTCCCAAGCTTTGGAACGATGTCCCGCTCTCTCTGCGTTCTCTTAAGTCTGTTGATTCCTTCAAGGGTCAACTAAAGACCTATTTATTTGTTCAGGCTTTCGCTAGGTTCTTTTAGGGATGTTTTATTTTTATTTATTTTTTGATTTTTTGATTTGACAGGAACAATGTAGTCATACATGAAAGATGCAGCTGATGCGACACATACAGAGTGTGTAGCTAATGCTAATTTTCAACTCCTGTCCCTGGTTGAGCTTTTCCCTGTAGTACATACAAATTATACAGAATGAATAAAATACACAACCCTAAAACACATTTACAACAGTGGTCTCTACGCACACACGCACACACACTACACATTATTTACAGACTCAGAGGTGGGTACATCTTTGGTTTGTTTTAAGCCACAACTTTAGCTTTGATGTGAACTCACACTAGGAGACCCATGATTTTTCAGACTTCCTCTAAGTCAAATGACTATTTACAAAAGAAAGGACATTACCTGAGTGAAAATGAGAATCTGACTTGCAGAGAGAGAGGTCCCAACATGGGGGAGCTGCATTGGAATTTTTCACACCTTGGATGTTTTGGAGTGTTTGGGGATGGGCAAAGCTCAGAGCTTCTTTTAGCACACTCAATACATCTCAGCAATAAATGGTAGAATATTTGCGTGTGTGATAACCTATAATGTGTCCCAGGAATAACTACAGTCTGAGGTCTAAAGACTTGTTTTTACACACAGTTCCGACCATCCATTATAAACTGGGCAAAAAAGCCTTTATGTATTCTGCTCCATGTTTATGGAATGCTGTACAGAAAAAAATTTTAAACTCACAGTTTGTCATGCTGGGCGAATTTAGGGCCGTTTTACAGCACATGTAAACACAACCCTAACCTTGTTCTTGTTTTAGCTAACTTATATTTAAGTATTTGGTGGCTTTTATAGTTTTGTCTTTCTCTGCGACTGTACTTTTTATTGTTTCCATCTATTTGTCTTTTGTGCTATTTATTTGTTTTAAGAATATTTTTGTATTTAGAATTAGTATAAGACACAGCAAACTTTTTATGTACTAAAAGAGGTGAGTAATCTCAATGTGGTTCTCCTGATTTCAATAAAGGCTAATCAAATGGTAACAAAAAAAATGCAGTTTTCTATTGTTTGTGGCTCAATTGACTGATCGCAGCACAAAAAGAGATGGTTGATTAGCCTATTGTATGTGGCTTGCTCTCAAATTAGACCTATCTCAGCATCTTTTGTGTTGAGTTAGATAAATACCTCACTCACAGCCTACCACTTCATTGACCTCAAAACATTTGTGGTGGATGAACCTCCTCTCCAAGGAATAAAGATGCAGAGAAGACTCAACACTCAACAGGCGTTGGAAATGATCCTGAACGGAGCAAAAGATTCTCACTCGGATGAAGACGACGTAATCCTTCAGCCGAGTTCGGACTCTGAGCTGTCAGGTTAGATTTCCCAAACATCCTATTTTCAATTCATATTATTTCCTATTTCAGATTCCATTTCAAACATTTTGCTTCCGAGTGTGGGCCTTCTTCCAGTTGTTTGGTTCTACTTTTCCATCTGAAGCGCAAGATATTTTTTCTGCTGTTGCATCTTTTTATTTAGGAAGACATTTTAGACAATATTCAGATCCAGAAGAAGTGTATTTCAGATGTATTGGAATTATTTTTAGCATCTATGCATGAATTTGTGATATCATTTGACTTTCCCATTGCTCATAATTTGAATTTGTTCACAGTGCAGATGAGGAGACTGCTCCGCTACCACAAAAGAGAGCTCGGATGGGGAGTGAGCCGACCGAGACGGCAAAAGACGGCACAGTGTGGCGTGAAGAACAGGTGGGGACACCTCTCAACTTCACCTCAATAAAACCGTACGCTGCAGATGGAGAGCCAACGGCTAAGGCCAGAAAAAGTATGGGGAGTCGCCTTCAGAGCTTCATCTGGTACGAAGCATGTCCAGAGTGATAAAACATTCAAGAATGGACTATTCAGCATGCACGGCAAACAGAGCAGGTGGATTGGTTCATGGCCCTCCCTGAACTAATGGCATTTATTGCCATCATGATTTTGCGGGGGGGTTGACCAAGGTTCCATCACTGTGTGACAGCTGGTCAGCAAACCTGGGAAATCCACGCATCATTGCAATTATGCCCCGAAACCGCTTCCAAGACATCATGCGACCCCTACGCTTTGATGACGTGTTCACGCGGAGTGAACGAGCGGAGACTGATAAGTTTGCTGCAATTTCCAATGTGTGGGGATCGTTTGTCACCAACTGCATAGCATCCTACAACCCTGGTCGACACGTCACTATAGATGAACAACTTTTCCCATCAAAGACTCGCTGCTCTTTTCTGCAGTATATTGCAACAAAACCTGACAAGTTTGGGATCAAATTTTGGGTGGCTTGTGACTTGAAATCCAAGTACATCTGCAATGTCCTCCCATATCTTGGCAAGGACCCCAGTCGACCAAGTGGGGAGAGACTGTCCGAGAGTGTAGTGATGAGGCTGATGGAACCATTCATGGACAAGGGCAGAGCTGTTACCACTGACAATGTCTTTACATCACTGTCACTTGCAAGACGACTGCTTAGCCGGAAAACCACCATCCTCGGCACAGTCAACAAGATTCGCCGGGAAATTCCTCAGTCAGCGAGACAGACGGATCGCAATGAATTCACCACTCAGGTATGTTGCAGGTCTTTGTTTCACCAACACCTCCAAGTGTGTAAAAGTGCTGTGGAAATGACAATTTATTTGTATTTTTAGGTGTTTTCAACCTCTGGTGCCACGCTGACAGTATATGCACCAAAACGGAAGAAGACCGTCTACGTTCTCAGCAGCATGCACAGCATGGTTGAGACTGAGGATACCACCAAAAGGAAGCCAAACACCATCACCCAATACAACACCACAAAGTGCGGCGTGGATGTGATGGACCAGATGGTCAGAGAGTACAGTGTGCGCACAGGAACACGGAGATGGCCAGTCGCCGTGTTCTACAACATGATTGACATGGCTGCACTAAATGCACACGTGCTTTATCAAGAATGCTCCGGGAGGGAGGAGAGACGGGTTGACTTCCTGGTGCAGCTAGCAACAGAGTTGGCTAACTCTCATGTGGGTGCAAAGAAAGCATGCAAGGAGCAACAACCTCCCACACCTAGCCCTGGTAAAAGGGCTCAGTGTCAGGTCAACCATCGATGCAAGAACAATCTCGCCACTGTACGATGTGTTGAATGCTACACATACACATGTGGCCAATGTAAAAGGGAGATACCATGGCAATGCCAGGTATGTGCCGACCAAGCAGACTCCTGAATGAGTGATGAAATGCCAGTCACGCTCAACACACACACGATCCTAGTAATGCATGCTTTTTAAAATTGTAAATATGTGTGGCATTTGTTTTATTTGTTTTGTTTAGCTAAAGTACAATAAAAGCATTGTAAATAAATCAGTTGTTTTTTTGTATATTACTCATGGCACATACAACAAACCTCAGCAAAGAAAAAAACAAAACATGCCCTACTGATCGGCCCCTGGCTCCCCCTCCTGTGGTGCTCCAGTATTAGCCTTGTTTACATAACAAACAGCTGAGGGTGAGGTGTTAGCTGAGACTCTGAGTCAATTGACTGTTCTTTGGTATCTAGAGGAAGAAAAGTCAAATGACTTCTCCATGGTATTGCATGGTAAAGGAGCAGAGGCCCGTTGTTGCCACCGAGCTGGGCCTGACAGGGAGCGCCGGCAGAAATGCTGAAGTGGGAAAGAGGGTGAGTTGTCTGCTCCTACATGTTGGACATACAAATTCATTACTCATGTGTGTGTGTGTGCTGACAGTGTGTTGTCCTCTGTCCACAGTGGAAGTTGTTATCCAAAGCGCATCAGGAGAGATACTATGAGGCAGCAAGAGCAGCTCCACCAGTTCAAATATCCAGGCTGGTCGACCTCCAATAACTATGTATGAACTCTCTCCTCACCTTAAACTCATTAATGTTCACAAGACGTCACTAAAAGTGCTCAAAAGTTGTCGTTTGTTTAAATCAACTTGGTTCTGAATGCATTTACTGTTTTTAGGGGAGGAAAAGACCACGGAGACGAGGTCCTACCAGGAATGAGGGTCAAAACGCTCCACAGGCCCAAAGCCCACTTGTTCCCCCCGCCTGCTTTTACCTGGACAACTTTGGCCGAGTTCATTACTACCAGCCACAAGTCGGCTCCTGGTTCCCCCAGACACACTTCCCTGCTACCGCCTCATAACCACCTGGAAATAAATAAAAATGAAAAAACAAAAATCGCTCATTCTATCATTTTTTTTAAATTACTGTATGAGGAGTAGCATTATTTTAGATTTTATTGTGGCGAGCACCTGGACGGAGGTTCTTGCAATGGAGTGGCTGTGTCGGTGACGGGGAGGCGTTAAAAGAGGACGTCCAGTCACGCAGGTGAAAATGATTGACAGGTGAACCGTCCTGCCGCTGGAGGCAATAAAGGAAAGCAGACTGGACTCCTTCCTTCCTCCTTCCTTCCTCATCTACTTTCCTATTTGCATTTGAATGCAGCATCATTTCTGATTGGTAAACAACCTTCAATAGATATGGGATGAACCTTGGTCCAGCAGGAAGTGAATTTGAATTCTTTAAATGTTTAAAATTAGTCCGAGGGGGGGTGCTTGAGTGTGGGTACACAGGACCGCATGGAGAGCCTGGTTCTGGACCCGGAGCATGTGGGGGCGTGTGGCTGGAGGCCGTGATCCGAGGGGAGTGTGCAGAGACCAGGTTAAGTTAAGTGAGAAGTCTGGGTGTGAGGATGGAGCTTGAGTGGGTGAGTTTCTGGATGAATTAGTCTGAAAATACAGAGATCACTCTGTATTTTCAGACTAATTCATCCAGAAACTGGGCTTGGTGTGTTTGTGAAAGCAGCATGTGAGTCCGGAGCTCAGAACGGGCTCCAGAGGGGGTTATTATATGTTATTATATATATTATATGTTTGACACCGGTGGCTGAATGCCTCGCCACAAGCACGGTGTTTGTCCTCTGTGTGGTAAGGAGCTCTAGGTTGTCTCGAAGCATCTGCAGGAAACAAAGTAAAGAATCTGAGGGAGCGGGACATTTTAAACAACTTGTCTTCCAGTCGGGTGGTACTCGGTGAAGGCAGGTGCCTGGTTAACGACTAATTTACGGGTCAGGCACGTCGAGAAACACTTGAAGACGCACAGGGAATTGACAGAGGAGCAACGGACTGCTTATTTGGGGTCGCTTAAACGGAGCCGGACCCTGGTGCTGCTGGCGGAGCTGAGGGCCACACCTCCCCATCCGCAGATGGTGAGCCTGTTGGACCTGGGCGTGGATGCATCCGGGCCGGACCAAGACCGGCCGTCACCTGCTCGGCTTGAGGGTGCATGTAGCAGCCCCGATGACGATGTACTGAAGGCAAAGCTCCAGCCATTCACTGCGGGCAGAGGGAAAGCCAATGTCATGAAGATGATCACATTCTCAGAATCCATCGGCACGTACAACCGGGGTTGAGGTTGTTTCTCGGGGCTCGTGGCCGGGGGTAGTGAGAAGGAAGATGGCCATGAGCGAAATATAACTTTTTTCCCCACTCTCTCCTCCAACAGACGCTTACGTGGAGGAGTACGGAGCCACGCTGCTTGTCCGCAACGGTACGGAAAAGATGAGGCAGAACAATGTCTCAAAAGTGAGTCGTGTCAAGCTCTACTTGAAGTACATGAGTCTGGGAACCTGTGGAGCGGCAGTCTGGACCTGGGAGTTCCTATGGAATGTCAGGCTCCAGCATTTGTGAGAAATTGTGTAAATCAGTCCCAGAAAAGCTCATTGTCTCGGGCTAAAATGTGTTAATGCTCTCTTTTTTTGTATGTGCTGTCCAAGGTACCCGCAGGTGCTGGAGAAGCTGGTGTGGGCTCCCACCACGGTGCGCATACACCTGTCCAACATGGTGTCCTTCCTGAGTATTTCCGGGAGACCCCCCCCCCAGCACTGCAAGCTGACTGCAACCAGGTTGCTTGCTGTTCACCGCGACACCAAGCGAATTCAGCATGCATCCAGTCGGGCGTTGGTTGGTTATCAGGCCTTGGTGAAAGAGAAGAAGATGGCCGGTCTGGTGACAAAGGACTCCCTGGCTAAGTGCTTGAAGTTGGCTGAGACGCGTATCCCTGGTCTACTCGGTGGGTGGGTGTGTGTGTGTGCACATTCAAACTAGGATTGTGCTCACCATTTCTGGGTAATTGCTAATAATTTCCCCCGGTCACATTAGACGACCTGAAGGAGGAGCCCCTGGATGCATACGCCCGAGGCATGTTCTATGGCTACATTGCCGCATATCTGTGTGACATTTACGGCCACAGATCGTGTGTTCTCACAAGGATGGTGGTTGATGAAGTCACATGCGCGAAGGGTGACGACATGAGCGGTTATCTGGTCAATGTAAAAGAACACAAGGCTGAGGAAGTTCCGCCTGGCCCAGGTTTCCCTGTATGCCCACGAGTTCGAGTGGTTCCAGTGCTGGCTGGAGATCCAGAAGGAATCCCTTGGCTCAACCAGGTACTTCTTCAGGACCCCAGGTCATAAGCAGCTGCAGGTGGCTAGTTTGCTGGTTTCGGCTAGCTTGGGCAGATATGGAACTTCCGGGGAAGCCCAGTCTCCTGGACCTCAGAACCGCGGTGTCAACTTCTGCGAGTAAAATTCAAAGCAGCGATGAATCATTCTTCAGCCCGTCAGTTTCTAACTGGCTGTTCTGTCAGAACAACAATCAGAACGGACCCTGCAGCCATGACAAGGCGCGTGCACTGACGGGGGTGTGGGTCTCAGTCGAGTTCAACAAGGCACTAGAACTCTGGTGTAGAGTTGCTAAAATCACCGAAGTATGGCATTTTGACCAGCGCAGTGACTCAATCTCTGTGGGTTATATTCACAATCCCTGGAGGAGCTCCTCTTCAGAGCTCACCCCTCAAGATACCACTTCCTTCATAATATATAATATGCCGAGACCTATATATCTCTTTAAGCTTATTTTTGTTCATCTTTATTTCTCATCAAATCTCCACTTCAAATAAAATGTTTTTACACGTGTGCTGTCCCTCGAAACCTTTGGTCCATGACTTTTTAAACATTCTGGATTCGTTTGGCCTTTCACAGCTGGTAAATCTCCCTACCCATGAAAAGGGTCATATTTTGGACCTTGTACTGTATTGTGGCTTGAACGTGAATCTTAAAGAGATCTGTGATGCAGGCATATCAGATCATTTCCCTGTGCTTTTTACTCTCTCGTTGTCCTGCTCCACAAAGAAACCGCTTCTCCCAGCGCGTAAATTACGTGCTTTAAACGCATCCACACCGTCTATGTTTTCCACTGCTTTTGATGTGGCCAATATAAGCGACAAAATCCTCTCAGCCGAAAATATGGATATTACTGGACTGGTTATCATGTTTGACACTTTGTGCACAGACATTCTTGATTCTGTTGCTCCATTTCGGCCCACAAGTAGGCGTGGGAAACCTGCGGAGCCTTGGCTGAATGACGCCACTCGTGCGCTTAGACGTGACTGTCGTAAAGCTGAGAGACAATACAAAAAAGACAATCTTCATGTCTCCCTTGGCATTCTGAGAGATTGCCTTTCTAAATATCAGAGTGCTGTGAAGACTGCCAAAACTCTGCATCTGTCTAACATTGTGTCTAACAACAGTCACAAACCCCAGGTTCTTTTTAAAGTTTTGAATGGGATTATTAATCCTTTGGAACCCACTGCTGTTGTCCCGTGTGCATCTTTGTGTGAAGATTTCTGTAAGTATTTCACTGACAAAATTTTAAATTTGCGGTCAACTTTGTCTCCTCCAGCCACAGCTCCTAGTGTTACACCTGTGTGCTCTGCAATCTTCTGTGATTTTGATTGGGTTCTTCTGTCTGATCTGTCTAAAATTGTTGACAGTTTAAAATCCTCAGCTTGTCCCCTAGATTGCATTCCAGCTGGACTTTTAAAAGCTACTTTTGATTCTATTGGGACTTGTATTGTACATTTGATAAATGTCTCTCTGATGTCAGGCTGTGTGCCCACTGCTTTTAAACAAGCTGTAGTACAACCACTTTTAAAAAATCGCAACTTAGATCCTTCTGTTTTATCTAATTATAGGCCTATCTCAAAGCTGCCATTTTTATCAAAAATCTTAGAAAAAGTGGTGTATGCTCAATTACAGTTGCACCTTCAATTGTTTAATATTGGTGAAAAATTCCAGTCTGGCTTCAAATCGTTGCACAGCACTGAAACAGCTCTTTTAAAAGTTTTTAACGACCTTCTATTAATAACCGACTCCGGCAGCTCAGCTGTTCTTGTGCTGTTAGATTTAACTGCAGCCTTCGACACTGTCGACCACAAGATTTGGATTTCCCGTCTTGAGTCTTGTGTGGGATTACGAGGTACAGTGCTCAACTGGTTTAAATCATATCTGACAGATCGGTCTTTCATTGTAAATATTGATTCTTTTAGTTCAAAAAGGGCCCCCTTGTCTTGCGGTGTGCCTCAAGGCTCAATTCTAGGACCCATTCTTTTTGCGCTATACTTGCTGCCTTTGGGTTCCATATTTAAAAAATATGGCATTCAATTTCATTGCTTTGCAGATGACATACAAATGTATCTTCCCCTCAATGTGAACTCACCAAACATTTTGCATCAATGTCTTCAGGAAGTGAAGGACTGGATGTCCCTTCATTTTCTAAATTTGAACGAGGACAAAACAGAGATTGTTGTTTTTGGCGACCTCAATCTCTGTAAACATGCTCTTGGCCCACTTGAGTCTCGTTCTCAGTCCTGTGGCAAAGCTCTTGGTGTTTTTATTGATAGCTCTTTTAAGCTGGAAAAGCAGCTGAGCGCAGTGGTTAGAGCTGGATTTTTTCATCTCAGGCTTCTTGGGAAGGTGAAGCGATACTTGCCCCCTAGCCAATTCAAAACGGTCGTCCTTGCCCTTGTAACCAGTCGCCTGGACGACTGTAATTCACTTTATTTTGGCCTGAGCCAGTCCTCGATTCAGCCTTCAGATGGTACAAAATGCAGCTGCACGACTGCTCTCAGGAGCATCACGATATGATCACATCACTCCTGTGCTGGCATCTCTTCATTGGCTACCTGTTGAATTTAGAATACATTTTAAAATCCTCTTGTTTGTTTTTAAATGTCTAAATGGATTAGCTCCTCCTTATTTGTCAGAGTTGATTTCCCTGCACACTCCTGTCCGAGCTCTGAGGTCCGCGGAACACCATCTTCTAGACCATCCCAGGCCTAAACGTAAGAGCAGAGGGGACCGAGCCTTCGCTGTAGCCGGCCCTCAATTGTGGAATTCTCTCCCCTTACATATTAGAACTGCTACATCTTTGGAGAGTTTCAAGCGCTCGCTAAAGACGCACTTTTTTGCACTGGCCTTCGGCACGAGCTGAGCTGAGCTTTTTTTTTTTTTCTTCTCATGTTGATTTTATTTTTCTATTTGTATTAAATGTGTATTGTTTCATTGTATGGATCTGTACAGCATTTTGGGGCAGTGGCTGCTGTTTGTAAATGTGCTATATAAATACATTTGACCTTGACCTTGACCTAGAGTTTTGAAGAGGAAAACTCCACACTGGTGTTTAATCGTAGATGTAACACCGAGCTGTCCAGATCGCTACAGACTGAGGACAGGTGGATTTCCAGAGGGTTTCCCATCATCTACATCCCTAAAGAGAGGTAGGGCGCCATGTCAGTGTGGATAAGGAGAAACGCCCCGTAATGGAAGGCTCTCTACAACTCTTCCCCCCCAGAAGCATAAAGATAAATTGACTCACTGCTCTCCTGACTTTCTGCGAGCTTTCTTATAACCTTCGCAAAGGAAACATCCCTTCATCACCCCCACAATTTAAAAAGCTGAAGCAACCGAAAAAACAACGAACTACTCGTGCATAAAATAAAAATGTTATAAACGTCTCGTTCTTAAACACCAGATGGGCGGCTTCATTCTCCCTCTCCTCACAGCAGCCGTCCCGTTGCTCGGGAATATTTTAACCGGCGCCGTCAGTAGATTAAATCTCTGAAGACGGCGGACAAGATGATTTAATGAAAAACCTCATCTGCTTTTAAAAAAGTCCGCCACATGTGTTCAGTTGTTTGTAAATTAGCTGGTTGACGCTTCAACCATCCAAACAGCATAGCTTTAACTCTTTCAGCACAATCTGGGTGTTTATTCATGATTTGTCACTTCCAAAGATCTTGTTTGAAGCACTGATTCCAGAATCGGTATGCGTCTGTCATTACATTTGACTCCATCATAGTTTTCAGATCAGGAGTTGTCCAGTCAACTGGTTTCCAGCTTGATAAGCACTCAGACATGTAGTTCTCATCCCAAGCAGAGAAATGACCAGACGGCTGAGAAGCTCTGCCAAATCCAATAAACAGTCCAGAAATGACCCTTCCACAGGCCAAGAACCTCCAGTTCTCAGAGGAACCAACACAGTGAACGGAACCACATGATGCCATCCTTTAGTTCTGCCAATCAGCCCTGAAGACGTGGATCGGCTGCATTTCTTCTCCAAAACCTCCTGTGGATCTGCTGCGTCATTACTCAGTGTGTGTGTGTCATTACTGAGTGTCTTTATGTGACTTATGGGCTGGATTTGAACCCACAACCTTCTCACAGAGGCCAGAGCGCCTTTCAATATATTGTGTAGGTTCATAGTCTTTCCAACCAAAGTTGAACTGTAGAACTTCGTAGAGGATTTGGGCCCAATTTCTCCGTCATGGTTCACAGCAGTTAGAGGCTCTGAGCAGCAACCAGTGTGATCGTCTGCACCTGGTGGCTGCTTGAACTCCTGCACGTCTATCTACACCAGTGGCGTTCCACTGTCTCACAATTTCACTTTTTGGGTGGAAGTTCTGGATATTTGAAGTTTTGAGCATGTAGAAAACATCCCAATTCCACAATATAAAAGGGTCAACACCAAATGTGCCCGTGTCTTTTCACATGCATCAAATAAGACTCGTTTTCTCATCTTTACACTCATTTGGATCTTTGCTCCTCATTTTACAAGCTCTGACCAAGTCATGTGGAGACCTTTCAGTAAACCAGGTCTGCTCAAACCGACAGCAGTTTGTTGAAATCTTTGACGGATCTTTGCAGTTTTACCTCTGAACTTTACAAAGGGTTGGTACCGTTGGACCAAACGTTGAGGCTGCAGACGCTTTTTCACAACACAACAATAGTTTGGGTTTCAAAAATGTGGGGAAATGTTGAAATCCCCACACAGTTCCTAAAGCCACATTAATTAAAATCAAGGGGGAAGAAAAAACTGAAATGAAAACAGAGGTCAACTTGACATCTGAATGAAAAAGATAAAATACAAACATAAACAGAGGTCAACTTGACATCTGAATGAAAAAGATAAAATACAAACATAAACAGAGGTCAACTTGACATCTGAATGAAAAAGATAAAATACAAACATAAACAGAGGTCAACTTGACATCTGAATGAAAAAGATAAAATACAAACATAAACAGAGGTCAACTTGACATCTGAATGAAAAAGATAAAATACAAACATAAACAGAGGTCAACTTGACATCTGAATGCCAGAAACAGAAAGAACAACCCTCTTTGCTCCATTTCAACACAGTGCAGCAGCCAGAGACGTCGACGCACTGAGAGGCAGTGAAGCAGCAGCAGCTTTTAAAGCCTCCAGCTGCTGAAGAGCTGCAGGTGAGACTGATGAGCCTCAACGAGCAGGACAGTGTGTGTGTGTGTGTGTGTGTGTGTGTGTGTGTGTGTGTGTGTGTGTGTGTGTGTGTGTGTGTGTGTGTGTGTGTGTGTGTGTGTGTGTGTGTGTGTGTGAAAAATATGACTTACCAGGTTCTTCCTGTACGTTACTGCAACATCTTTTATTCAGGAATTTGAAAACTTTTGTTCTATATTGTATTGAATTCTTTGTCTTTTTTTCTTTTTTTTTTACAATGAGTTCAATAAATACAATAACTCTGTATTTGATTAAGACCCTGACATATTGCACAGGATTGTGGGAGATGACACACCAAACTATATTGAAAATATTTGACATATTTACCACAACCAACCAAACAACATGAGTTTGGTTTTATTTAAATGTAATGATGATTTATTCAAATCAAACCATGTTATTGGTTTACTCATTTCTGCTGGTTGACTCACCTCCAAAAGCTCCTGCAAACTTTCCCCGTCACAAAATAATATATTAGTATCATCAGCAAATAAGACACATTTTAAGATGTTTCACCCCCTACATATATCATTAATGTACAAAATAAATATTTTCAGACCCAAAGTATAACAAGTTATATTTAAACATGTTGAACTGCAAAGCCCTCAGATTCAGATTCATTTTATTTGCCATTTGCAGTAAAACCACATTGGAATAAATTAGTAAAAGTCCCCAGTGTGCACAAGACAGGTACAGCCATAAAATAACATTGATTAAAAGTACATAAATAAAACAAGATAAAAGTACAGAAATAAAACAAAGAGAACAGTAAACAATTGACACTGTGAAATCGATCGACTGAAACAGATTCAATAAAGTGCAAGATCATTCATTAAAGTGCTCTGTTTAGGCTGATAACAGCTTGTGGAAAGAAGCTGCTGGCATATCGAGACGTCCTGCATCTCAGTGAACGATCTCTTCTGCCAGAAGGAAGAAGCTGGAACAAGGTTTTTCCAGGGTGGCCAGAAGAGTCATTGATTATTCTAAGTGCTCGGATTAAAAGTCTGGATTTATAAAGAACTTCCAGAACAGGAAGCTCACAGCCCACAGTCGTCTTTGCAGAGCGGAGCACCTTGTTTAGAGCTCTCCTCTCTTTGTCTGTGGTGTTACCAAACCACACAGTCACAGAGCCAACAAGTACACTTTCAATGGTGCAACGATAAAAATTAAGCAGAATCTTAGAGTTAGTGGTAAATTCTCTAAGTTTACATAGAAAGTAGAGACGCTGACGAGCTTTTTTAACAACCCGGTTAGTGTTTTTGACCCATTTCAGGTCTTTAGAGAGAGTTAAACCGAGAAACGTGCACTCCTCTACAATCTGCACCTGGGAGTTATCAATAATGACAGGTGTGTGAGAACTGTTCCGGCTAAAGTCAAAGACCAGTTCACATGTTTTTGATGCGTTCAGCTGGAGGTTGTTAGCTTTACTCCACTGAACCACATTTTGGATCTCTGCTCTATAAGAGGAATCATCATTATCACTGATGAGACCGATGATGGTGGTGTCATCAGCATATTTGATTATCAAGTTAGAGTCAGAGGAAGATACACAGTCGTGAGTGTACAATGTAAAAAGCAAAGGACTCAAAATACATCCCTGAGGAGATCCGGTGCTCACAGAAACAACATCTGAAAAACAGTCATTGATTATTTGCACAAACTGATTTCTGTTACTTATGGAGCTTCTCATCCACTTCAGTTCAACCCCTCTGATTCCATATCTTTCCAATTTATTTATTAAATAATGATCGATTGTGTCAAATGCTTTTTTCAAATCTATGAATACACCAACTGCAAATGTCTTATTGTCTCTGGAAGCCATAATTCAGTTAATTCCATTAATGCCATGATGTTTGACCTGAATCCATCCTGACTCTCACCCAGCAGTCCAGACTTCTCTATAAAGTTATCTAATCTATTGACAAACACTTTTTAAAATATTTCAGAGAGCTGGGAGAGTAAAGACACCGGCCTATAATTAGTCAATTGATTTCTGTCTCCATCTTTGTCTAGTGGTATGACTTTAGTGGTTTTCATTTTACACGGAAAAAACACCAGTTTTGAAGGATAAATAAGGAATATAATTGAAGGTTTTACAATTCCACCATTGGCTGCATTAATTAGAGCCATATCAACGTCATCCAGTCGCTCCACCTTTTTGTTCTTACATTTGCTTATAATGTCAATAATTTACATTTCATCAACTGCTTTCATAAACATTGCGTTTGCATTACTAGCTAACGTTGTGTTTTTTCATTTGTTGTTGTTTTTTTCAATTTGTTGTTATGTTTAGTGATTTGTTGTTGTGTTTTTCAGTTTGTTGTTGTGTTTTTCAATTTGCAGTTGTGTTTTTCAATTTGTTGTTGTGTTTTTCAATTTGTTGTTGTGTTTTTCAATTTGCAGTTGTGTTTTCCAATTTGTTGTTGTGTTTTTTCATTTATGTTGTGTTTTTCAATTTTCAGTTGTGTTTAGTGATTTGTTGTTGTGTTTAGTGATTTGTTGTTGTGGTTTGCACTTCAGGGCCACCGTAGTTTTCAGCTCCGTCTTGTCAAATGCACCACGTACGTTACAAAACAAGTTCACCAAGTAACTCTAAACATCCTAGAAAGCGAAATAGAGGCGAGCTGAAGAAAACCTGAGGAGTACTGAAGAGAGCAAGGTGTGTGAGAGTGGGGCACAGCTCTGGCTGCAGAGACGTGTCGGGGGGGGGGGGGCTCTGTGTGTGACTGGCCAATCACAGAGCCTGAAGACACTCACTGACCAAATGAGCATTTTCCTTCAGGACAGCACGATATTGACCAGTTTTACTCGTATCACGCTCGTACTCATCAAAAATGCATTATCCTTATACTCGTCTGAAAGGAGTATCCTGCACAACACTATGACTTAACTCAGACAATCTTTATTCCAGATTGTTTTCATGAATTGGAGGACTTACCTCCATTGTCAAAATCCATTTCCACAATATTGAGCTTTTACTATAGGCTTATTGGTCTTTTTGTTTTAATCAACTTAGTGACAGATACTTTATTAATCTTTGGGAGATTTAGTTATATTCCCTGACCGGGAATCGAACCCGGGCCGCTGCGGTGAGAGCGCAGAATCCTAACCACTAGACAACCAGGGAGCTGTTATGGTATCTTTTCTGATTTGAAGGTGTTACTGAAGCCTTACCTCTGTTTTCTTTTTTTTTTCGGGGGGGGGAGGGATTTCTACAATTTACATGATTTGGAGATCCCAGTTTCTTCACACTCGGCTGTGAACTGCCCCAGTGCACGCTGAAGGT
The DNA here is from genome assembly GCF_963422515.1 of Blennius ocellaris. Taxonomy (NCBI): domain Eukaryota; kingdom Metazoa; phylum Chordata; class Actinopteri; order Blenniiformes; family Blenniidae; genus Blennius; species Blennius ocellaris. The sequence goes on along the minus strand of NC_137665.1, from coordinate 24,105,457 downwards.
CCAGGTTTGATGAAGCTAACAGAACCACATCATCTGCAAAAAGCAGAGAGGAGATCCTGTGGTGGTCAAACCAGACCCCCTCCGGCCCCTGGCTGTGTCTAGAGATTCTGTCCATAAAAGTAATGAACAGAACCGGTGACAGAGGACAGCCCTGCCGAGGCCAACGTGCACTGGGAACAGGTCTGACTGACTGCCGGCAATGTGAACCAAACTCCTGCTCTGGGCGTCCAGGGACTGGACAAGTCGCTCTCTCAGGACAAACACGGAAGTTACGGCTGCAAAATGTAACAGTTAACTAAACAACAAGTGCAAAGTGGAGGATGTAAACAACAACAGAGGATTCATAAGATCCAGATCTGCAGCCAAGCTGAGACGACTGTTGTAACGTCACATACCTGCAGAGCTCTTAAGCCCCGCCCACTTTTAAAGCTCCTCTCTGCAGTGGAAACAGGTACCAGACCCACTGTACTGCTCTGTTCCTGCACTTTAGTGTGGTGGAAATGGGGCTTTAGTGAGAGATTTTTTAAAGTTGTATTCCCTGACCGGGAATCGAACCCGGGCCTCGGCGGTGAGAGCGCCGAATCCTAACCACTAGACAACCAGGGAGCTGTGGTTTGATGGGATTGATAGAACATTCTACAATGTGTATGATTTGGAGGTCTCACTATAGCCCTACCTCAACACTGGTGGTGATGGAAACGTGTGCAGTGAATTTCATTCTGAAGAGATGGTCCCTCCTTCGGAGCACTTCCTGTGACCCACTTCCTGTCGTCTCTGGGCCAATCCCTGCCCGCGCTGCACTGGCCGGTCCCGGCTTGGTGGCTCGGCTCGGGGCCCGGGGCCCTTTATCCTTCTCCTGTGGGCCCCTCTGGCCTGGGGGGGTCCTCTCTGCGCGCTCCGTCTGGTGCCTTCCGGGTTGGGGCGTGGCTCTCCGGGTCCGGTGGGTTGCTGGGTACCGGAGTGGCGGCGTCCGGCCCCGGTGGCCTCGGCCCCCGGGGTGGTACTGCGGGCCCCCCCACAACAGTTCCATTCACATCCAGAGGACAGAGGACATTGTTTTGGTTTTTGCTCTGTTGTTGCTCAGGCTGGTTTAATCTCATGGCAGCTGGAAAATATTTGGATCACTGTGATTATTGTATTATAATGAAAAATAATGTAGTAGCACTAACAAGGGTATTGTATGTATCTCCCCACCCAGTCTAGCTCTCCGTCTTTCCTCTCCTCCATCCTTTCACCCCAACCGGTCCGCAGAATTCCTCCACCTCTGAGTCTGGTTTCTACAAAGTTTCTCCCTGTTGGGGAGTTTTTCCTTTCCAGTCGCAAACACACCTGCTGCTCATGTGGATATGTTGGGCTTTTCTATTTTCTCTAGAAAAGCACATTGGAATGACTGGAATGTATTTAAAAATGTCTCTTTTAATAAAAAATCCCCCAAAAAACAGCATTATACAGCATCTGAGCCCATTAAAGGTTTTTCCTACAGATTGAATGTTTAAGGTTTGTTTTTTTTGTTTTTTTTAGTTTCAAATATTTGTTTCCTCAAATTAACAAACCTTCTGTAAACAGATCTAGAGCTGGTACAGCAGATGTGAGGAACCTTTATTTCTCTGTGAAACTGATGATCAACCTCATCAAGCTGCAGTTTCCTCCCAGATGAACTCCAGAGACAAATCTCCCAGTTTCTCCTGAAGGAGTCCTTCCACTCGTCGACTCTGTTCAGCAGAGAAATAGTTCCTCCAGTCGCTGATCTGACCTGAAATCAAAGCCAAAGGATTTTTCTCAGAAAGATAATTCAGTGAAAACTCTGAGACACGACGTCCTGAAACCTCATCAGGCCTGGTTTACCTGACCTTTACCTGACCTGCCTTTATGACCACTGCTCGGTACACAGAGACCATTGTGTCTTCCCCCATCTGCCCAGATGATGTGTCTCCTACTTCCACTCCTCCTGTGCTGATGGTCTGGACAGTACTGCACCATTTAGGTGTCAATCTGCTCAAATCAAACCAGACCTGTGGATCAATGAGGGAAGCGAGTCCTGAGGCAGCGATGCAGACAGGCTGAGTGCAGGTCCAGGATGGACAAGCTTCAGGTGTCTGTGGACACCCTGAGAGGCTTCACGCCACCAAAAGACTGTCAACAACATGTTGTATGGGGTTAAATAATATCCTGGATTGCTGGAGGAGACAATATTGACAAAGTGGCCTCAGTGGGGATTAGCATTAGCTGGAGTGCTCACTGTGTTGACGTTTATACTCCTCTACTGCCCCCTGCTGTTCGTGAAGAGTTTGAGCCTGAGACACTGCCTCTCCTCTCTGAGGTGGTCCAGAACAGTGTTTTTCAACCTTTTTTGAGCCAAGGCACATTTTCTTCTTTGGAAAAATCTGGAGGCACACCACCACCACCACCACCACCCAAAAATGTTAAAATGTTAAACTCTGTAGCCTCTATTAACAATATAAAGTCTTTCTCATCAAAGTTTTATCAACAGGAATCAAACAAATACAGAAAAAAGTATTTCCCAATGTGTTTTTTATATTTTGACTCCCTCAGTGTGAAACCTGGACCTGATGGATGAAGAGCTGAGATCCTGGTTCACATTCTTCCTTTTCTAAAACTTCTCCATCACTGTCACTGACACAGTACTTTGATACAAGATGGTAGCAGGAGGTGGAGATGAACCACACTGACGTCTGTCACTTTACATTTCACCGGCAAAGTTCTGTGCTGCCCTCTAGTGGTGAAGAGTATTTATACATGATTACTCTGCAACACACTGCTCTCAGCTGACAGCGGATGTGAGAGCAAATGATTTTTAGAATAAAATGTGAAATTGGATACTTTGCCACGGCTCACCTGATGATATCTCGGGGAACACCAGTGTGCCGCGACACAGTGGCTGAAAAACACTGGTCTCGGGGATGAGACCCACGAATTGTTCTTTAGATATCATCCCATGTGAAGTTGTTAAACAGGTTTTCAACACTGTAGGCTCCTGCCTTCCTGCTCTGTTTCACAGTATTCTCAGTACTGGATCTGTCCCTGCAGCCTTTAAACATCACAAATAACAGAATCTGAACCCTGCTGTTTTAGATGGAGGTTTTCTTTTCCATAGTCGCAAATAAATCTGTTGCTCATGTGGATATGATGAGTATTTTTCTGTTAAAAGCACCTACAAATGACTGTGTTGTATTTGGTGCTATATAAATAAAGTTGAATTGAATTGACTGTGTGACTTCCAGCTGGATTCAAGATCTAAATAATTTTCATAAATTCAAAGGAATATTTCTTATTATCAAAACCTTCCCAGAAAGTTAAAACTGAGCAAAGAGCTGAAGGAAACTTCAGGTCAGGATAGAAGCTGGAGATAAAACAGGCTTCAACGTTTGGTTAAAAATGTTTAATATCGAATAGGATGACATCCAAAAAAATCAAAAGCTGATGACATGACAGGGTGAGAGAAGCGACTTCCAATATGCAACTGTGACACACAAAGGAAACTCCGTCGCTTATATGGTCATCAACACATGCAGCTAATTAGTTCACGACAATAAACATCACTGATGCCATAGCCTCTGGTCTCACTGAGGACATCTCCTAACTTCCACAAGTCCAAACAGAAGATGACATGGTCTAACATTTGACCTGACCTTTGACTCTGTCTGGACTCCTTGGAGCCGCCTGCATGCTACAAAGAAGAGCAGCATGATAGCAAAATAAGAAATAAAACATATATGAGACGATATAAGAAAATATACTTCAGAGCCTCTTTGAAGAACAGAGCAGCCCAACTTATTGACATTTTCTTATTCACGGTTATGAATTTCACATAAAACTGTGAAGAAAAGTCCACTTCTGCGTCTCTAAAGTGATTTCACCGTCTTCTGCTGTACATGTTGGAGTTACAGTATGTTTGACCTTTAAACTAAATGCTTTTATTTGACTGGAAACTTGAACATATGAAAATAGCAGGACTGGCAGCTGAAGGAGACAAAATGGTTCAAAAGAAAAGATGTTATCAGACGACTCCTTCTATATACGGTATATATTCCTTTGTTCCTCGGTATATGTCCTTTGTTGCTCTCTTCAAATAGGAAGTTAGTTTCTCATGAGACGCTGTGGTCACATTGGGCTGCTGATCAAAATATCCATCAGTGAAAAGACCTCATCCAGATTGTTCTCCACAAACAGCTGGAGTCAATTCACTGCACCAACACAAGGTTCCACTTCATTCTTGCTGTAAATGAGACGAAACGTTCATACTGGGTGTTTTGTTTTGTCAAGCTATTCTTTTTTTTTAACTCTTTATTTTCATTTTTCCGTTTTTCTTCTTGACAGTAAACACAAAGAAAGAACAAAACAGCAACACCAACACAATAAAATAAAATAAAAATTAAGAAAAAAAATAGCACAGAAAAAGCAAACAATTAACAATAATAATAATAATTTAAAAAAATAATAAATTGTGCTCACATTGACAATATGAATAAGACAAGGTCATTTAGCCTAATTTATTATTATTATTTATTTCTTATTTATTTATTTGTTTTTGCTTAAAATACATCAATTATCTATTTGTTGTATTTGTTTTGTTTTTGCTTGTTATTAATGAACACTTTTTGCAGTTTAAGCATCATCAGACCACAGACCATATTCATGGGGGGGGGGGGGGTTCCAATAACTGTTCACAGCTTGTTTTCAGTGCATATTAATACATGTTATTGTCTGACATTCACGTCCACAACAGTCTTTAAGGGGAGACCAGTCATTTACGAAGGTGTCCAGGGTTCCATCCAGTGCATTATGCAGTCTTTCATATGCAACAGTGTCAAGAGTTTCTCGCACCAAAGAGTTAAAGTAGGAGAGTGTTCTTTGATCCAGACTTGGAGTATGGAAAGGCGAGCGGCATTCAGCATTATAGACATTGTTTTTGTTTCCGGAACACAATTATTTACATCCAGAATACACAATTTGGGATCCAGTGGCACTTTAATCCCCAAAGATCTTTCAATTTCCTGAACAACCGAAGACCAGAATGATGCAACTAGAGGACAAGTCCACATTAAGTGGAAGTAAGTTCCTGTGTCCTTTTTACATTTCAAACAAAATGTTGTACATGTGTCATCATATTTACTCCGAGTTAAAGGAGTCACATGCAGCTTGTTAATGATTTTATATTGTACTTCATGTGATTGGTTTGATTTAGTCATTCGTCTTGCATGGTCTAATACTTTGCTCCATATCTGGTCTTCCAGTTGAACACCAGAATCAAGTTCCCAGCTTTGTTTAATACTTATTAAACCTTTGTTGTTTGCTGTAATTTGATCATAAATGTGTGTCATTGTTTTACTTCTCAATGCAGCTGCCTTTAATAAGATGTTATCTAGCACATTGGTTTTTCCACCTTGTTTGTAGTATTCAATAGAACTAAGGTAACTTCTCATTTGTAGATATCGAAAGAAGTGGGCTTGAGAAATATTAAACTCGTGCTTTAATTGTTGAAAAGACTTAAGAGCATCGTCTGCATAAACATCCAAACTTCTTATGATGCCAGCTTCTCTCCACTCGTTAAACCCAGCATCAGTACAGGAATGTCTAAAATCTGGATTATTAGCAACAGGAGCCAAGAATGAATATTTGTCAAGCCCAAAATATTTACAAATAGCACTGAGAGATCTACAGATATTTTTCAATATATAATTTTTCTTAATGTTGGTATATATTTCAGTAAAACATAAAAACGGAAGGTGTTCTAACTGAACCCTATCCAAACCTAGACCTTCTAAATCTGGGAAACAGAATTGGCTTTTTTTAACCCACTCTGCCATGAATTTTAGTCGTGCAGCCCAATGATGAAATTAGAAATTTGGGATGCCAAGTCCTCCTTGTTTGATTGGAAGCTCTTCTGACCTGAGCGTCTCCATGTGCTGCTCTGACGTTTCGCTTCAGGTTTTCACACAAAGGTTTTTGTAACGTAAACATGGACCCAGTGAGTGACGTCCACCTAAAGGATGAGAACCGAGAGGAAGAGCCTCTTGAGCCCCCCCTTGAAGAGAGGATGACTGCGGTCAGGAATCCTCCACTGGGATTGGCCCAGAGACGACAGGAAGTGGGTCACAGGAAGTGCTCCGAAGGAGGGACCGTCTCTTCAGAATGAAATTCACTGCACACGTTTCCATCACCACCAGTGTTGAGGTAGGGCTATAGTGAGACCTCCAAATCATACACATTGTAGAATGTTCTATCAATCCCATCAAACCACAGCTCCCTGGTTGTCTAGTGGTTAGGATTCGGCGCTCTCACCGCCGAGGCCCGGGTTCGATTCCCGGTCAGGGAATACAACTTTAAAAAATCTCTCACTAAAGCCCCATTTCCACCACACTAAAGTGCAGGAACAGAGCAGTACAGTGGGTCTGGTACCTGTTTCCACTGCAGAGAGGAGCTTTAAAAGTGGGCGGGGCTTAAGAGCTCTGCAGATATGTGATGTTACAACAGTCGTCTCAGCTTGGCTGCAGATCTGGATCTTATGAATCCTCTGTTGTTGTTTACATCCTCCACTTTGCACTTGTTGTTTAGTTAACTGTTACATTTTGCAGCCGTAACTTCCGTGTTTGTCCTGAGAGAGCGACTTGTCCAGTCCCTGGACGCCCAGAGCAGGAGTTTGGTTCACATTGCCGGCAGTCAGTCAGACCTGTTCCCAGTGCACGTTGGCCTCGGCAGGGCTGTCCTCTGTCACCGGTTCTGTTCATTACTTTTATGGACAGAATCTCTAGACACAGCCAGGGGCCGGAGGGGGTCTGGTTTGACCACCACAGGATCTCCTCTCTGCTTTTTGCAGATGATGTGGTTCTGTTAAGCCCCGTCTCCACCGCACACAAGTGCCGGGCCGGAGCGGAGCGGTTCGGAGCGGTTCGGAAGCACTAACCCCGACCGTCTCCACTGCAGAGAGGAGCGTAAAAAGTGGGCGGGATGTTGAGCGCCGCGTAACGACGCAGGGGGTGACGTCATCACGCAAGAACGAAGCGTGGAAAAGGATTGTGGGAGAAGCTCGGAGCAACATGGAGGATAAGTGGTGGTCGTTGTTGTGCTTGCATGGTTGTTGTTTTACGTGCAAGAACACGTTTTGCTGGAGGAAGCAGTGCTGCGTGTTCACAGGAGAAGAATGACATTGTTGCGGTTGATAGCGTTCCCGACACACGCGGTGGACAGGAGAAGAAGAAGGAGACGCAACAGGGTAAGCAGCCTCACGACAAACAAACATTCTCTGTGACTTTCCAACAATGTAACTGCTGCTATAATACATGTTTAACCTTTAATGTGAGCCAGACACAGCTTATGAAGTGTAATATGACCTCGTGATAAACGTAGTGAGTTCATAGAGTTGCCGCTACAATTCACAAAAGTGAAATCTTCATGACATGTGACTAGTTTCATTACCTGATTATAGCACGTTGGCTCCTGTTTTTACAGTCATTACCTGATAATCTAAAGAATGAGGTTGTTATGACCATTGTGGCTCGTACACAAGTTGTGCATGTTTGTTGTTCCATGTTTCTTTGTAGTCATGTCCGTGCATCAGCGTCATTTTCACGTGTTTTGTCCATTTCGCGTGTTGTCCTCCACATCATTCGACCTTGTGTTTGTTGTATTGTAATTGTACAAAGCAAATTGGAGTAGTTGCGTGTTCAGACATTTTGCATGATTGTGCAGCTTATAATATGTTGTTATGATATGAAAATATGTGCTCTGTGTGTGTTTCAGCTCATGTTGTTGCTCCGGAGTCGCCGCAGAGGACCTGCAGTGTGGATGTGAACCGAAGCCAGGAGTGGTGGGACATGATTGTCCCTGGGTTCATCCATCCATCTGACTGCAGAACAGCAGGTGTACAACCGGAAGATTCCACGAGCTGGGGTGGTGGTGGAGAACGCCTTTGGCAGGCTGAAGGGTCGTTGGCGCTGCCTTCTTAAGAGGAACGCAGTGACATCAGCCTGGTGAAGTCGATGGAGGTGGTGTTGTGCTCTGCACCACCTGTGTGAGTCCCATGGAGAGGACTACAGCGACCAGTGGGACACACCAGCAGCTGCAGCAGACCAACCTGCAGAGGCACTGGCTCCGGGTGCAGATGAGGATGGCAGGACATCAGAGAGGCTGTAATGCACTATTTAAATGCATAAAGACCTCCTGCAATGTACATAGTTCCTGTGAATATATGTTCCAACCACAGTTGCCTCCTTGTTGTCCCTCCTTATTTAAAGTGTTTATCCTTTCTGAAGACAGCTTGTAATATTTCAGCTTATAGCTACTACACACAATATTCCAATATTTACATTGACACTGGCTAACACCATGCTCAGGAGCCATTATTAGGGAGTTCATTTGATTCTGCACATTCGGACTTGGTATGTATAGTCAATATAATTATAATAAATGTGTTTCACATAATGGGGGGGGGGGGACAATATCTTATGGAGCAAAGTGCAAGATCTTATTACATTAATACACTTACCTTTACTTAACATATTCAGCATCACAAATAAAGGACATGTCAGTTTCCCTGTTGGCACAGTGCCATATCTGTATTGATGGCATGATATGGAAAGTTGCTACTTCTGTGCTGTACTTTTTGTGCGGTGGAGACGGGGCTTTTGTGCGGTGGAGACGGGGCTTATGATGCTGGGACCACTTTATCCAGGACGACTACTCCGGTCAGAGAGCAGATATGGACACCGGGTGTTGACTTTATCCCTTTTAATAGAATCAGCTGGCAGTACAGAACGTGGATTCCCCACGAATGATAAATAAGTGAATGTATAACGAATGAACGATGATTAATGTAGAATGATGATGAATGGCGAATGTAGAATGTAGAATGGTTTTCTGTAACACATAAAGAACGTACAAATCAATAACCGGTGGTAAGAATACTCCATAAACTGAATTAAATCCCTTATAGTGTCACACACGTGCAGACAGAGCTAGCCGATTAGCATTAGCGTCATTTACATCCGAGCTAATTGACACAGAACTGTTACCAAACACACATCTACCGACCTATACACTGAATATGAACACTTGTAGGCATGCTTGATGACTATTAAAGACTTACTTCTTCACAAACGCATTCAACATGTAACGAGGGGTTCAGGACCGTCTTATCATTACCAGAAAAACTCCGTTCGCCGGGACGTAACACGAGGACCCCATCACCTGACTGGGTTGTCCAAAAATAATGCCTGACGAAAAACCCCTATTCTAACACAACACACAATACACTTCACAGGGAATTTGTAACAGTTATTTTATTGACACTTTATCTATTTTGTCTTTAGTATCTATATTTTTAAAATAGATAACATTTTGTCATTTTTTAAAAATTATTTCACTCAAGTATTCCACTGAGATATTCCTGCTGTCAAAGCTTCAGGTGCAGGAAAAACAACAGAGTGGGTGATGGAGATATTCAATCTGACCCCAGAACAGTTTGTTCGCCTATCTGCATTAGGGGAATTCCAATGGGAATTCGAGGTAAACCTGTCCTTTGATCCTTTGATCCTTTGATCCTTTGACCCGAGGCCAGTGAGAGCAGCCTGCAGACGTCTATCTGCACTCAGTCCTTCAGAGACACGAGCGAGATCACAGCCATTTCCCAGCATCTGATACAGCTTCCCAGTTTTGGACATTTCTTGTTTATCAAAAATGGAGAACAACCAAGCCAGTGAGACTTCCCCGAGGATCAAGTCCCTGCGCCAGGCGCTCTTCTACTACAGAGACGCCTGCATGCAGCAGATGGTGGACTTCGCCAGACTGCACAAGGAGAAGGACAGTCAGCTGAGCGCCATGGAGGCAAAACAACGGCTCATGGCCTCCCAGCTGGAGGAGAAGGACCGCCAGCTGAAAGACGCCCTGGCAGCCAGAGACACGCAGGTGAAGCGTTACGGCCAGATGAAGGCTCTGAGCGAGAAGCTGAGGGCGGACAGCAACAAGCACTGGGAGGTGCGCTGGGACATGAGGGAGAGGGAGGCGGCTGTGAAGGTGGAAGCTCTCCTGCAAAACCACCAGCTGCAAGTGTCCCGGCTCAGTGCAGAGCTGAACACCGTCCAAGCGGCCCTGCATGACAAAGAGCTCCAGCTGAAAGAAGCTCTGGCGGCGAAAGACTTGAAAGAGAGACGCTGCGTCCAGCTGAAGGCCGTCGGCGAGAAGCTGAGGGCCGACAGCAACAAGCACTGGGAAGTGCGCTGGGACATGAGGGAGAAGGAGGCGGCCGCGAAGGAGGAGGAGCTGGTCCAGAAACACCGGCAGCAAGTGGCCCGGCTGAAGGCCGAGAAGGAGGCTCTCTCCAGAAGCCTCAAACCAGCCCGGACCACCGAGGCCCAGTCTGGGGACTGGGGGCTTCAGGAGGAGGAGGAGGCCTCAACGACCCAGACCAACGGGGGGAATCTGCCCAACATCCTCAAGGTAGAGATCCAGTTTCCCCACTTTTGTTTGCTTTCCAGCGTTTCACCTTGTTGCTTGAAATGACGAGTTGCAGATGAAAGTTTATGGGTTTTAAGATCCCCCTCAATGACCCTTTTTCAAAAATGTTTTCCAGCTTCCAGAGGAGGGCGCAGGACAACGGCGCAAACCGGAAGCCGGTCAAGCTGGTTGGAGGTGGGGCTGCTTCACCAGGCCAGAGGAGAGAGGAGACACCAGGGTCCTCCAGGACGGGATCCCCCGCTCACGTCCAGCATTAACCCCCGCCCACGAGATGGAAGGAGGGTGACGGAGAGGGCGGCAAATTCAAATTCAAATAAATGTCTTCATATGACTAAATCCTGAAGCGATTGTTTGTTGATGTTTAGTCTGGTTTCATTACAAAAACTAACAACAGCGTCAAAAAAACCACAATGTTTTCAGTGTTTCTCCCGTTTCCATGCAAACAGACGTCGTTTTCAAAACGTTGCAGTGTAAACTCTCAACCTTCTTTAGGTAGAAATTTTTAAAAAAAAAACACGTTTTCACTCAGTTTGATTCTTACTGTTCGGCTCCTGAGCTGTTTTCTCATGCTTCTATTTGGAAACCACATCATTTTGTTGGAACACAAACAGACACCTTCTCAGTTGAGATCCAACAGGACAGGAGATAAATGATCACCAAGCATTAATAAAGCCTTCATATTCATTCCAAACAAGCCCATGCTGGTGCCGTCACAAGTCCTCCAGAAAGTCTAAAAGGCCACATTAGAAAGAGAGACAGAGACATCGCATTGGAGGACAGTAGTGGGACAAATATTCATGATTCAATAAGCAGACAGCAGCTCCACCAACACCAAACTATTTGTCCTGAAGGTGGATGAAGACACTTTAAAACACTGGTTGGAATCCTGCCTGGTCTTCGCTACACCTTCTTCTCCAGGGACTGGGAGACAAATCCTCCTTGATCAGGCGTCATGAAGACATCTGAGTGGGAAACGGCTGCTTAACGTACAAGATGTGGTTTTGGTGCAGTGCCAGGTGGTTTGTTAATGACAGTGTTGGTTTCACACACCAGGGTTACAGGCCAATTACAATTTGCCTCACGTTAAATACATCCGACACTCATGCAGGCTGCCTGTGTGACCAGTAATACCTCAAAACTGCTCCTGGTCAAGTCCTCATCACTTTAGAATGCTGAGAAAAAATCCTAGTGATGGAATTTTGCTTTAAGTGAATAGAGTCGTCTTAAACGCCACTGTTTCTAGAAAGAGTGTGTGTTTTTTTGGTCTACAAAAAAATGAATTAGAAGACCCTGAAAAGTAACAAATTATACCTTTAAAGTGGAAAACAATTCAAGTTCTTACTGTCAGTACACGGTGGGAACAAAACCCACAAGACGACGTTGTCCACCGTCCACCTGCTCAAAGTGAATAGTTCACTGCTCCAGTTCCACCGACTGTGTCCAGAACAATGTTTAACTAACCTGCTGACAACCCTCGCTACTCCTCCATCGCCACTTCCTGCAGTCAGAGCATGATGTGATTGTTTTCTTTCCAACAAGATAAGCATTGTGCGGCAATAGACTTTAGAACTTCTTCATGTATCCGGGGTGGCGAGGAGTAATGTCGCGAGGCTGGAGGAGCTCAATTATGTGTTTAAACCCCACGTTACTCGCCACCGACGGAGGGGCCGGTCGTCCAGGACGATCGGAGCGCTTAGATCCCAGTTTTTAAATGCAGTCCGATAAAATGTGAGTCGTTTTCTTGGCTGATATCTGACCGATATGGATGTCGGATATCTAAAGATGCTTTACATTTAGCCTGACAGTGTCAGGAGGCCTCCTACAGCGCCTCCACATTACACCACGGTACAGCCACTGACTGAGACCAGTGTGTAGTTCTAGATACGTTCTAGGTAGATAAGTCAGAACCGGTTGAAGATTCCCAACTCCAGTAGTTGGTTTGACAAAAATCAGGTGAGATGAATGAAGTGTGTGTCATTTGGTACAGAAGTTTGATTTTGATCGTTCTGTATGGAGTTTAGGTTGGAGGGTTGATGGAGAACATGTTGGTGGAGAACATGTGTTGGTGGAGAACATGTGTGTTGGTGGAGAACATGTGTGTTGGTGGAGAACATGTGTTGGTGGAGAACATGTTGGTGGAGAACATGTGTGTTGGTGGAGAACATGTTGGTGGAGAACATGTGTGTTGGTGGAGAACGTGTGTTGGTGGAGAACATGTGTGTTGGTGGAGAACATGTGTGTTGGTGGAGAACATGTGTTGGTGGAGAACATGTTGGTGGAGAACATGTGTGTTGGTGGAGAACATGTTGGTGGAGAACGTGTGTTGGTGGAGAACATGTGTGTTGGTGGAGAACATGTGTGTTGGTGGAGAACATGTGTGTTGGTGGAGAACATGTTGGTGGAGAACATGTTGGTGGAGAACGTGTGTTGGTGGAGAACATGTTGGTGGAGAACATGTTGGTGGAGAACATGTTGGTGGAGAACGTGTGTTGGTGGAGAACATGTATGTTGGTGGAGAACATGTTGGTGGAGAACATGTTGGTGGAGAACGTGTGTTGGTGGAGAACATGTATGTTGGTGGAGAACATGTGTGTTGGTGGAGAACATGTTGGTGGAGAACGTGTGTTGGTGGAGAACATGTGTGTTGGTGGAGAACATGTGTGTTGGTGGAGAACATGTGTGTTGGTGGAGAACATGTTGGTGGAGAACGTGTGTTGGTGGAGAACATGTGAGCATCTAGAACACGTCACCTTGTCTTTGAGCTGCTGGCACAGCTGCAGGGAGATGGTGAAGAACACCAGCGTGCCGTTGAGCCAGGGCACCACACACTCCACCTTGTGGACGTGGCTCACCTGGAAGCGGTTGTTGTTCAGTTCACTGCAGGGGGCGAGACCAGGTGTGGATCAGGGTGTGAAGCGTACGGCCCGGCAGAGGGGGAACCTTACATTCACACTGTTTGTAGGAGGAGAACCACACTGACTACAGAACAAACATGAAGGACGTGTGGCGGCGACCAGCGTGAAAGAATTGATCAAACATGGACGGTTTCTCACCAATATTTGTCTGGACTTAACATTTATTTTTATTTCAGTACTCTAGTGACCCCTGACCTCTGACCTCTGACCTCTGAGTTTAAACATGGGATTCAGGACTTACAACATGGCTCCAGGGTTGTGCAACACCGAGCTCCCGGCTGGTTTGAAGTTCTGCAAAGAACAGTCAGAAGAAGAGTTTGGTCACAGTTTAGTCCCCCCCCCCCCCCCCCCCCCCCCTACCACCACCACCTCCTCCATGCTTTCTGATCTGACCTTGGTGGTGTTCGGGGGCATCGTGTGCAGCTGGTACACCGTCAGGCACAGTTTACTCAGGTTGATGTAGAAGTTGACCATGACGTCCCCGGCATGGGGGGAGAACATTTTGTGGAGGAGAAAGGATTTGACTGATTAACACGGCCCGATGAGGAACAATGGTACAGTTTAAAGTCCAGCTGTTTGAAGCCTCTGATATCGAAGCTGATCGAAGTCACTTTATTCAGTCCACCAGCTGATGGAGGTTCTGGGTCCTGGAGGTTCACCCTAGAGGTTCACCATAGAGGTTCACCCTAGAGGTTCACACTAGAGGTTCACCATAGAGGTTCACCCTAGAGGTTCACCCTAGAGGTTCACCCTAGAGGTTCACACTAGAGGTTCACACTAGAGGTTCACCATAGAGGTTCACCATAGAGGTTCACCCTAGAGGTTCACACTAGAGGTTCACACTAGAGGTTCACCATAGAGGTTCACCATAGAGGTTCACCATAGAGGTTCACCATAGAGGTTCACCCTAGAGGTTCACACTAGAGGTTCACCATAGAGGTTCACCATAGAGGTTCACCCTAGAGGTTCACCATAGAGGTTCACCCTAGAGGTTCACACTAGAGGTTCACCATAGAGGTTCACCCTAGAGGTTCACCCTAGAGGTTCACACTAGAGGTTCACCCTAGAGGTTCACCATAGAGGTTCACCCTAGAGGTTCACCATAGAGGTTCACACTAGAGGTTCACCATAGAGGTTCACCCTAGAGGTTCACACTAGAGGTTCACCATAGAGGTTCACCATAGAGGTTCACCCTAGAGGTTCACACTAGAGGTTCACCATAGAGGTTCACCCTAGAGGTTCACCCTAGAGGTTCACCCTAGAGGTTCACACTAGAGGTTCACCATAGAGGTTCACCATAGAGGTTCACCCTAGAGGTTCACCATAGAGGTTCACACTAGAGGTTCACACTAGAGGTTCACCATAGAGGTTCACCATAGAGGTTCACCCTAGAGGTTCACACTAGAGGTTCACACTAGAGGTTCACCATAGAGGTTCACCATAGAGGTTCACCATAGAGGTTCACCCTAGAGGTTCACACTAGAGGTTCACCATAGAGGTTCACCATAGAGGTTCACCCTAGAGGTTCACCATAGAGGTTCACCCTAGAGGTTCACACTAGAGGTTCACCATAGAGGTTCACCCTAGAGGTTCACCCTAGAGGTTCACACTAGAGGTTCACCCTAGAGGTTCACCATAGAGGTTCACCATAGAGGTTCACACTAGAGGTTCACCATAGAGGTTCACCATAGAGGTTCACCCTAGAGGTTCACACTAGAGGTTCACCATAGAGGTTCACCCTAGAGGTTCACCCTAGAGGTTCACCCTAGAGGTTCACACTAGAGGTTCACCATAGAGGTTCACCATAGAGGTTCACCCTAGAGGTTCACC
>NC_137665.1:23935239-24082739 GCF_963422515.1 Blennius ocellaris | reverse complement strand
CAAAGGAATAAACACAAAAGCTGAACAAAGGGTAACATTTTTAAAAGGTATGCAACTTTAATTCCATTAAAATGAGAAAAGTGTGAGTTCCACCTGCGACAATGAAGTGAAAAGAGCCACGTGAACGTGTAGCAGACGTGTGATATTTATCGTCTCGCGTTTCCCCGCCGTTGCACATCGACACACATGCGACCCAGATGCAGCGTATTGGAGAATCTGTCTCCTCTCACGCCGTTTCATTGTCTCTTTCAATCGGGTCACACGTTGGACGTCATCGCAGCCTCTTCCTCCCTTGTTTCTCCTCCTGGAAAACACAGAGGGAAGTTTTCCCCGGGCGGAGATCCCGGATCTCGTATCACCGACACGTATGGACGCTGGTAACCCTCGTCCTTCAGGTCGCGGTGAAGTCACACAACTCTAAATGGGATTTTGTACCTGATTAGTCAATTTGTACTTCATATTAAATATTAGTACTTGGTATAATGGGAATGAACATTTTGCAAGTGATCGTTGATTCATGCATGTTTGTGTTGTTGGCTGCTTTACGCCTGCCGGGCCACGAGTCATTGTACCTTGTACTGATGAGAAGAGATTTTAACGGCGCCGCTCTGAGACGTCTTCAAGGTCTCTGGAGGAATATCTTATCTTATAGCGTTCCTACCTTCTCAGCTCACATAGAAGCATACTTACACACACACACACACACACACACTAGTGTTAACCTTGCTTTGTTGTATCATGGAATAAGAATGTAACCGCCTACTTCAACGTTGGGAATAAAAGCGGGCAGCAGAGGGAAGAACGGCGCAGATTGATGAACGAGCTGTGACTTCACTCTCTGCCCTTGCGCAAGAATCTTGATTGTTTGGACTATTATTGCTCTCGATACTGGGGTTGTCTCTTTTCTCTCATTCTGGCAGGTTTTTCACCTCACAGTACCCAAACACCATCACACAATGGAGACGAGAGACGCTTCCTGTGAACAATGAGAGGGTCACACTGTGGTTAGCGGCTGAAGACTGAGCGAACAGCGCCACCCTGTGGCTCTGCTCTGTAATTGGCCCCCCAAGTGATTCCAAACCTGGTCAGCCCAGCAGATGATACAAGGTCTCTCCAGAGCTGCTCTGCGTTCTCCACAGCAACTCGTCCATAGCGGCGTGGAGCCACCGGGGGCGGAGTTTACCTCGTGGTCGTCTCCAACCTGCGGCCCTTGGGTCAAACTGGAGAATGGCGCTGGAGGACGTGGCCGAGCCAGCTGCCATGTGCGGCTCTCAACACTTGGTTGGAAACCCGCTGGGGCCACCTGATGCTCTCGTACATACGTGTACAGATACAAGTGTGGCAGTGAAATGCAGCGACTGTCCACTGGTACCAAAGCTAAGTCAATAGCTTCAAGCATTGAGACTCCTTGTGACACTACTGGGTTGGGATTTAAAAGACAACATACAGTACATCGACTTAAAATAACTTTACATTCTCTTCCTACTAAGTTGAAAACAGCACCTGCTAAATGAAAGTTTTTGGTGTTGCTTCATATTCAAACCTATGATATTTATTTTACACTCCTGGAATATTTTTTTTTTTTGATAGCTAGATTTTCAAATAATTGATAACACGTGTATCTGACGTGTGTTGAGGGTCTGTTGTCCTGCCCAGTGTCCTGCCAAAACCGTAAACAAGCTTTTTCTTTGAACCCACTGTATGTGGGACTGTGTGTTCTCATTCCTCCCTGGTGAACAATTGGAAGCAGCAAGACAGACAGAAAAGAAACAGACCCTTCACATCCTGGGCCTCACACTAGGATAGAGCTCTTTATACCAGTTGGAGTGAATTTGTGGACGGACAACCCTCTTTCACAATAAAATGGCTGCAGGCCCAATGGTCAGTCCTGAGTGTGGTTGTGTCGGTGGAGGGGCTCCATCATTATTAGACTGTTCACTGATGCTTTCATATGGCAAAACCACAACTTTTAACCTTTGTTGCCTTTGACTTTGTCTTCCTCTGACAACCCTGTGGACACTGGAGACACAGGGACGTCAACAATTGTCCCAATGTTTTCCTCACAGCAGCACTTTATCTTGAAAATAAGCCAGGAACTAAAATAGTGGGATCCACTGGGGAGTGCAGCTCATGCTGACTCCACTTGACACACAAACTACAATAATACCAAATACAAAAAAGTGAGTTTTTTAAAAAATTTTTTTAATAATAATAAACAAAACCCTTGAGGTTTGGGTTGGGGAAGAGATGGTTTCCTGCAGGGGAACAAAAAGCGAGAGATGATCAATGACTTGAACACTAACAAGACCAGCTTTTATCAATGAGTGTGTCTGAATTCATTCAGCAGCCACTCTCAGAAGTGTCTATTGTTGTAAATATTCTGCATGATGTGGCAACAGATTCTCACCTCCTCATCCTGCGACGCGTCTCCAGTTGGTGTGGAGCCTCCCACTGCCTGATGGGAATCTGTTGTCCCGCCGCCTCTCTGACTGATGGGCCAGCCGGCGTTGATTGTTGAGCCTTCTTTGTTCGGCCTGCTCAGCAAGGAGACGGTCCTCAGCTTCACGAAGCTGCTCCACCCGACGTTGTTTCTCCTCCTGGTCATCCAGACGACGATCAATGTTCAGCCGTCGCTGTCTGGCCTGCTCCGCGAGTCGCCGTCGCTTCTGTACTTGTTCGTCCAGCCAACGTTCATTATCGGACAACTTGTGTTCTTTGTCTCGACGACGCTGCTCCACCTGGTGGCGCTGCTCCGCCTCGTCAGCCACCCGAAGTTTGTGGTTCAGCCCCTGCTGTTCGTCCTGCTCAGTCGATCGGTGCTGCTCAGCTTGGTTATGCTGATCAGTCTGGCAGTTGTTGGCGCGATCACAGATCTCATGCTCCTCGGCCTTCTTGTCTTTGGCCACTTGAAGCTGCTCGGCCCCCTGGTCCTTCACGGAGTATGACTGGAACGTCTCCTGCTATTTGAGGTAGAAAATGAGAGGAAAGACACCGTTAATGTCCACAGAAGGACACAGAGAGGAAGAAGTCACAGCGATCACCTTCAAAATCAAGGGAAGGCCTGGTTTGGGCTTTTTTTTACTTCATTTTATTTTATAAAGTTCTAATTAGCACAGCATGTTTTATGATACCCCATCATTTATTTAAGGATGTATGAAATGTTCATTTAAGCATTTATAATACTGGTCTACATTCTGTCTTGAGCCAACATACTTGTCATAAGTTGTAATTCCTGGTCATTATTCAAATTCTAAACAGAACTTACCAGTGGAGCGGGAGACTGTGCTTCCTCCGTGACCTTCTGCTGAGCGGAATGCGAGGACAATTGCTCAGCAGACTCGGGGATGCAGCATTCAGCAGACTGAAAGTAAGAGAAAGTCATGGTTAGAGAGCACATGACTGAAGAATGGCGGCAGCGCGGAGTTGCGGTGTGGCAGGTCCTACGACCCCGCGCGTCCTTTTCCATCAAGGAGGCCGTTTATGCCGCAGAACATGCCAATTAAAAACTGTATTGACGGCAAAGCAGTCTTTTAACAGCAAAAAGGCCTGGGATGTGTTTTATGGAGTGCTTTTTGGGCTATTGTTGCTACTCACTGTCGCATCACCTGTGCGTATCTACCTGGCCAGAGCAATCAACGCTGATGGAAACCACCTGTGCCACCGTGCACTCCCGGCGTCTGAACCTGGAGCAGGCGCCGGTTCGTGGCCAAGCGACGTTTCTCCAGTGAGTTTGCAGTGTAATCTACTGGGATATTATACGATCTATTCATCTGTCCTGCGGCTCGGGCGAGCCCAACTGCCGGAGCGCATTACTGTCCCAGTGGGTCGCTCATCCATTACACCGCTCCGGAGAATGGCAGGTCTCCTCCTCACGCTGCTCCTGCTGGCCGGAGATGTTCAGCTAAATCCTGGGCCAGTGACCACTGGAGCGCTGCAGAGCCCCGGCGCAGTCCCTGTGTCCGCCATTCACTCGGTGCTACCGGTGGTGAGTGAGCATGAACCCCCTGAGTCGGGCTTCTCCACTTATCATTTAAATCTCGGACATGGTGACTTAATGAATAACTTATCGTTCCTGGACTGTGGAGACCTTGATAGGTCCACTGTCTGCCCTACTAAATCTGCTGAAGATGCCGCTGCGCGTTGTAACCCCGCAGTGAAGAGACAGAGGTTATTCAAAACTTTTCAAACTGTCAATCATGCGAAAGTTTTGTGGGACCCGAAGCTGAAACCAAGGGGGCTATTCGGCGGACAATTTAACATCAGGAGCATTACTCCAAAAAGCAATCAGCTAATTCATCTTCTGTCTGACTCAAATATAGACTTTCTTTGTCTGACCGAGACGTGGTTGAAACAGTCTACTCCCTCAAGTGTATTTACAGTGCCTGGATATCAATGTTTTAGACGAGACAGACCGGATGGAAGGGGAGGGGGGGTGCTTTTTTATGTAAGAGAAGGCATTAAATGTGAGCGCGAGGTTTATAAAGCAGGTAACACTTTGGAATATGTTGGCATAAAAATGATTTTGTCTAAACAAATGTCTTTTAACATTATAGGTGTCTATCGGCCTCCCTCTGCAGATGACACTTTTTATGATCAACTTGCTGAAGTCTTGAATGAGTACAATCACAACAAAGAACTATTGCTTATGGGTGATTTTAATGTGAATTGGGAGGATAAAACCAAAAGGAAAAAACTAAAAATGATTACCGAAAAATTCCACTTAAAACAACTAGTAAAAGACCCAACTAGGATTGCAAAATGCTCAAGTACACAAATTGATTTGATATTTACTAACAGAGCAGAAAGAATAACGAAAAGTTATAATTTAATTACCGGCCTATCCGACCATAATTTAACTCTGTGTGCTAGAAAACTGTCTAAAAATAGATTTAGGAACACAGCAAACAGGACAAAAATCTGCAAGTGCATACCGAAAGCTAAACAAGAAGAATTTGCAAGTGAAATTAATAGTTTGAATTGGGATGATGTATTATCCTCTGATGATCTGAACTATGGGTGTAACACTTTCACTAACAAAATGAATTCTGTGAAAGAGAGATTTAGTGTGAGTGTCAAGACACAATTTAAAAACAAAAATAATTGACCTTGGTTCAATGAGAATTTATGGAAGCTGATGAAAACTAGAGATGCTGCACTGAGGAAGGCAATTAAAACTAGAAGAGAAACTGATATGCTGGTTTATAAAGGTTTGAGGAACAAAGTTATCCAAGAACTAAGATCAGCTAAATCCCGATTTTATGTCAATATTTTAAATGAGGCAAGAGGCAACATTAAATTGATATGGGAAAATATAGATGATCTCACAAGGAGAAACCATAAATCTATAGGAGATCTTATATTAAAAGTACAGGGAGAGTTAATTGAAGATAATCGTGTTGTTGCTTCTGCTCTTAATAATTTTTTTCTTGAATCTGTATGTGAACTTGGGAAAAAATTTCCAACAAGAAAACTGGATGTTGCTCCGCTAGATAAAACAGCCCCGGTCTTCCAACTGGTAGAAACAAATGTGTCACAAGTACAAAAAATCATCAGCTGTCTGAAAAGCTCCAAATCTAGAGATGCTTTTCACTTTGAACCAAGTTTGTTAAGTCACATAAGGATATTTTATCCTGTCCTGTCACTCACCTAATTAATCTCTCTTTTAAACGTAGTCTTTTTCCTGAGGACTGGAAATGTGCCATTGTCACACCTGTTTTTAAATCTGGAGACCGCCTTGAAGCTAGTAACTATCGACCTATAAGCATACTGCCAGTATTTTCAAAAATTGCTGAAAAGGTTGTCATTGAACAACTGACCTCATTTCTTAACACCAGCAATTTTGGTCTACATTGTATGCAATTTGGTTTTAGAGCGAACCATTCAACCGAGACTGCCTCCTTACATTTAATAGAGCAAATTAAATCACGGCTCGATAAAGGAGGAGTAGTTGGTGCTGTATTTTTAGACCTGCGTAAAGCATTTGATACAGTTAACCACAGTGTCTTAATATCAAAACTTTCTAAATTTAATTTTTCGCCTAGAGCTCTGGCTTGGATGTCGTCATATTTATCAAACAGGAGGCAATGTGTTAAAGTCTGTGATGCACAGTCCAGTTACAGGACATGTACTATGGGAGTCCCACAAGGATCTGTATTAGGTCCTTTATTATTTAGTCTTTATATTAATGATCTTGCTGAACAGTGCTGGACTGATGTCGATCTGCAGATGTACGCAGATGACACTGTTGTTCATGTACATGCTAAACAGCTGACTTAGCAGCTGCTAAGTTAACAACTGCACTGGAGAGAATCACTCTTTGGCTTGATCAATCATGTTTGAGTTTAAATGTAAACAAAACAAAATGTATGTTTTTTTCTAAAACCATGGTACAAATCCCTGATGTTGAGATTCTCACTAAAGGTGAACGAATTGATATAGTTACTGAATTTAAATATCTTGGCGTGTTTCTGGATCCAAATTAAAATTTTAAGAAACATGTCAAAAAAATGGTTAAAACCATAAAATACAATTTAGTTAATTTTAAACACATCAGAAATTGTCTCTCTGGATGCAGCCAAGATATTTATGCACGCCATGA
This sequence comes from Blennius ocellaris, assembly GCF_963422515.1. Lineage (NCBI taxonomy): Eukaryota > Metazoa > Chordata > Actinopteri > Blenniiformes > Blenniidae > Blennius > Blennius ocellaris. Next base: position 24,076,141 of record NC_137665.1, on the reverse strand, counting down.
TTCTGTCCCGCATGTCATATTGTATCACCTGCAGGGGGCAGGCTGGTGAATCTACTCTGAGACCTCTGGAGTCTTTATACAAACAAACTTTAAAAACACTGGACAAAAAGCCAATTCGTTACCATCATTGTAGGATACTTGAGAAACATGAGTTATTGAGTTTTGAGAATTTTAGGTTATTCGCCAATTTGTGTATGGTCTATAAAATTTTAAATGGTTTGGCCCCACAGCCATTATGTGTTTTTATCCACGCTCGCTCGTCAAATTCCATCAGATCCACTAGAATATCCTCCATACGAGATTGTACCATACCATTTCGCCGCACTGTAGCGGGGCAATCTGCTTTTTCTGTAAGAGCCACAAACCAGTGGAATACCTTACCTGACGCCGTACGGGGCAGTAGCTCTCTCAGAGTCTTCAAATCCAACCTCAAAAATCTGTTTAAAGCTGCTCAGCTCTGCAACCACTAGTTTGGTCCTTAGACTTCTTTTTGTGTGTGTGGGTGTGGGCGTGGGTGGGATGAGGGAGGTGGGGGGAGTTGCACGCAGACGTGTGTAGCCACGTTGTTGTGGTGTTTTATCCCTGTATACTGTTTAATCTGTCTTGTTACTGTGTTGTATTTGTGTGACCTGCCAAGGGACTACAGATGCAAATTAGCTTAAAGCTACAATCTGGTATAGTGCATCAAATGGCAACATTTATGTTTTAACTGTACATTGTCCCTTTTAAATAAATTTTATATTCATTCATTCATTCATAGGTGGAAGCTAAAACGTATTTTAAATGGGGAAAGGATTTAATAAGTTCTACTTGTTCCTTTTCAGACATGCAACCAGATGAAGCTGTTCTGCTGTTATTTATTCATAGTTTTTTTGGTGAGATAGCTTTTGGTTGATTGTTGTGAATTATTGGTTTGATTTTGTGCATGTTGGAAATAAAAATGAAATAAAATGAAGCGGATGCTGAGAAAGAGCCAGTGGAAGAAGAAATGAACTGGATGTGCTCATACACCTCTGGGACTGGCTACACTGGTGTCTATAACGTGGACAGGAGCATAGAACACAGATGGAGCAGAGTAGTGTTTTCTGGGTGTTCGTTATGGACATCAGTGTGTTGGAGAGTGTCCACACACCGTCATTGTTGCGGTCCAGGCTGTGGAATATGAGCCGCAGTCGTTTCTCATGAGCTCGCAGGTACTGCGAGAACTCTTGGAAATCCAGCAGGCCGTCCTGGTTGGTGTCGCTCTGCAGCACAATCTGTGGGCGTGAAGACAGAGTGGCAGAGGCTCAGACAGCAGAGAGCAGCTCGACAGGAGACGAAGGTCAGCTGGAGGTCTTGAACACGGAGCACATGGAAGTGACGGCAGGGTCAGAGTGCAGAAGGTGAGGAGACAACAGGACATGATGGACAACAGGACTGTGCTCTCGAGGGACAACAAGTCAACAAATCAACTCACTCTTACCTGATGGTAAACAGAACCTGTCCTCCTCTGACTGGATTCAACACACAAAAACACACAAGACTGTTTTTTTCCCCAAGAGTTAAACATGTTGCTTGATTTTACTCTGTGTGTGTGTGTGTGTGTGTGTGTGTGTGTGTGTGTGTGTGTGTGTGTGTGTGTGTGTGTGTGTGTGTGTGTGTGTGTGTGTGTGTGTGTGTGTGTGTGTGTGTGTGTGTGTGTGTGTGTGTGTGTGTGTGTGTGTGTGTGGGTATACTGTATAGGTTGCTGCATTTCATTGTACTCAGTCTGTAAACATTGTAACATCACATCTAACCAATACATGCCACACACACCTGCTGTCCTGGAGGTTGTTGTATGACATCCAGTGCTGCTGCTTTGTGTCTTTCTGTTTTAAAGAGCCTGCAGAGCCTCTCAGGACACAACAGATCCTTTCTGACTCGTATCCCCAAAACCAAACTTGCTGATTGTTACAATCCACAGGTCTCATGAAGCTTCACAGAGGAGGTTAATCAGCACATTACGACTGAAACATTTCACGATGTCCCCCAAAGACCTGCTGCGGTGGACAAACATTTCCACCAAGTCAGTTCAGCGAGGGAAAGGAATCAGAACTCACGTAACGCATAAACATGCCAAAGGAAAACAAGCAATGTGGTCACTGCTTGTGAAGAGGCTCTTCTCCAATGGATAGAGGGCTCCTCCTAGTGGTCATAGTTCAGGGGTGGCCAACCCTGGTCCTGGAGGGCCGCAGTCCTGCATGTTTTAGATGTTTCCCTGCTCAAACACACCTGTTACCATGATGAGGCTCTGCAGAAAGCTTGACAAGGAGCCACTAATTGCTGTATTGATGTGAGGAGACATCTAAAACATGCAGGGCTGCGGTCCTCCAGGACCAGTTGGCCACTCCTGTCATAGTTGTATTATGGCATGTTTCCACTGCACAAAAAGTGCAGGGACGGAGCGGAGCCTTACGGAGCGTTACGGAAAAGCATAGCCGGAGCCAAATCCGGTGCCCGTTTCCACTGCAGAAAGTAGGTTAAAAAGTAGGCGGGGCTTAGAGATCCACAAATATGTGACGTTACAACAGCTGTCTCAACCGAGGCGGCAGATCTGGACCTTATGAATCCTGTTGTTCTTTCTTCTGCTGCTGCGCGTAGAATCTGCCGTTTCACCACTTCATCAAGCAGCTTGCTGCGTTTTGTAGACTTGCCAAAATAAGCAACAAGGCCCTCCACAGTTTAAAAAAAACTTTACACTCAGGGATCATCTGTGCAGATTGTGAAAGGACGAGGTTCACTTTATGACCGTATCAGTGAGTAAACATTGCTTCCAGGATTATTTCTCTGATTTTTGCCTGCAATCTATTGAGCTGTGATGCCATAACTGAAGCGCCATTATATTTTTGCGCAACCAACTTCAGTACACTGAACATGTAGTTTGTGATTGCAGTCGCTCTCCTGTCATCACTGACATCATCGAAGTCTAAAAAAGCCTCCTTCACATCACTGCCAGAGACGTACCATACTGAGACTGAGAGTTGAGCCTTGTTTGTGATTCTGTTGTTTCATCTCCTCCACTGCAACAAACTGAGCAGCACTCACTTTGTCTTTAACGTCATCCATCAGAACATCTGCAATGGCCTCAATCAAGTCGTTCTGGATTCTGTTTGAGGTGTCGGAAAACACTGTTGACGACATCAAGTGGGAGGCGAGATCCGTGTCCTTGCTGGCGAGCAGGTGCAGTAGCTCAATGTAATTTCCCCGATTTGAGGAACTTTCAATTTCATTGTTTTCACGAAAAGCAAGCTCTTGTTTACTGAAGAAAAACACATCAATGAGACTTTTAAGGATCTCTCTGGGTTTTTCATTGTGCATGCTAACACCCAGCCGCCGTTGCTCATCCAAAGCCATGTCAATTCTGCTGTGGCCAAACGTTTTCAGAGCGATCTGGCTCTGTATGTGGACCACTGATTTTTCATGTTTGGCTCTGGCACAGGGCCAGTTCTTCTAATCACAGTATCCTGCATTAGTCCAGACCTTGTCGCCGGTGCCGCAAAACAGCAGACATGGAAAGCAGAACAGCCGGTTCAATGAAGCCAATCCTTCCTTGTGTACCATTCACTTTGGAAAGTACACTCAATGTTCTGACCTTTCCTTTGGTGAAGGTCTGGTAGCTCGGGTGTTGGTCTCCCATCTTTTAAAATCTGGTGTTTTCCCGGAAAAGAAAGTTGAGAAAAATTCTCTATCATCTCTAGCGCTGCCATCCTGCCTGTTATCCCACCAACTAGCTGGAGAGCATAGCAGCTCTGTATCAAAACACTAATGCACTGTGGACGTACTTCTAGTGTTTAGCATATCACAGTAATGTCCAAAGGCAGCTTAAAGATCTGCCTTTTTGCGTAAATGATTCAATATGGGGAAACTGACTGAGCATGTGCAAACACCCCCATTCACTGGACATGAGCTGCAAAGGCAGAGCGGCAGGCGGCCTTCAGGGGGTGTGGTCATCACAGTAACAGGAGGTGTGGTCATCACAGTAACAGGGGGTGTGGTCATCACAGTAACTCAGGAGGTGTGGTCATCACAGTAACAGGGGGTGTGGTCATCACAGTAACAGGGGGTGTGGTCATCACAGTAACTCAGGAGGTGTGGTCATCAGAGTAACAGGGGGTGTGGTCATCACAGTAACAGGAGGTGTGGTCATCACAGTAACAGGGGGTGTGGTCATCACAGTAACTCAGGAGGTGTGGTCATCACAGTAACAGGGGGTGTGGTCATCACAGTAACAGGAGGTGTGGTCATCACAGTAACAGGAGGTGTGGTCATCACAGTAACAGGAGGTGTGGTCATCACAGTAACAGGAGGTGTGGTCATCACAGTAACTCAGGAGGTGTGGTCATCACAGTAACAAGAGGTGTGGTCATCACAGTAACAGGAGGTGTGGTCATCACAGTAACTCAGGAGGTGTGGTCATCACAGTAACAGGAGGTGTGGTCATCACAGTAACTCAGGAGGTGTGGTCATCACAGTGACTCAGGGGGTGTGGTCATCACAGTAACTCAGGGGGTGTGGTCATCACAGTAACAGGAGGTGTGGTCATCACAGTAACTCAGGAGGTGTGGTCATCACACTAACTCAGGAGGTGTGGTCATCACAGTAACTCAGGGGGTGTGGTCATCACAGTATCTCAGGAGGTGTGGTCATCACAGTAACTCAGGAGGTGTGGTCATCACAGTGACTCAGGGGGTGTGGTCATCACAGTAACTCAGGAGGTGTGGTCATCACAGTAACTCAGGGGGTGTGGTCATCACAGTTACTCAGGAGGTGTGGTCATCACAGTAACTCAGGAGGTGTGGTCATCACAGTATCTCAGGGGGTGTGGTCATCACAGTAACAGGTGGTGTGGTCATCACAGTAACTCAGGAGGTGTGGTCATCACAGTAACTCAGGTGGTGTGGTCATCACAGTAAGTCAGGAGGTGTGGTCATCACAGTAACTCAGGAGGTGTGGTCATCACAGTAACATGAGGTGTGGTCATCACAGTAACTCAGGGGGTGTGGTCATCACAGTAACAAGAGGTGTGGTCATCACAGTAACAGGAGGTGTGGTCATCACAGTAACTCAGGAGGTGTGGTCATCACAGTAACAGGAGGTGTGGTCATCACAGTAACTCAGGAGGTGTGGTCATCACAGTGACTCAGGGGGTGTGGTCATCACAGTAACTCAGGGGGTGTGGTCATCACAGTAACTCAGGGAGTGTGGTCATCACAGTAACAGGAGGTGTGGTCATCACAGTAACTCAGGAGGTGTGGTCATCACAGTAACTCAGGAGGTGTGGTCATCACAGTAACTCAGGGGGTGTGGTCATCACAGTATCTCAGGAGGTGTGGTCATCACAGTAACTCAGGAGGTGTGGTCATCACAGTAACATGAGGTGTGGTCATCACAGTAACTCAGGAGGTGTGGTCATCACAGTAACTCAGGGGGTGTGGTCATCACAGTTACTCAGGAGGTGTGGTCATCACAGTAACTCAGGAGGTGTGGTCATCACAGTATCTCAGGGGGTGTGGTCATCACAGTAACAGGTGGTGTGGTCATCACAGTAACTCAGGAGGTGTGGTCATCACAGTAACTCAGGGGGTGTGGTCATCACAGTAACTCAGGGGGTGTGGTCATCACAGTAACATGAGGTGTGGTCATCACAGTAACTCAGGAGGTGTGGTCATCACAGTAACATGAGGTGTGGTCATCACAGTAACTCAGGAGGTGTGGTCATCACAGTAACTCAGGTGGTGTGGTCATCACAGTAACTCAGGGGGTGTGGTCATCACAGTAACTCAGGAGGTGTGGTCATCACAGTAACTCAGGGGGTGTGGTCATCACAGTAACATGAGGTGTGGTCATCACAGTAACTCAGGAGGTGTGGTCATCACAGTAACAGGAGGTGTGGTCATCACAGTAACATGAGGTGTGGTCACCACAGTAACTCAGGGGGTGTGGTCATCACAGTAACTCAGGAGGTGTGGTCATCACAGTAAGTCAGGAGGTGTGGTCATCACAGTAACTCAGGAGGTGTGGTCATCACAGTAACTCAGGAGGTGTGGTCATCTTCTTCTTCCGGCTCTCAGCGAAGGCGGACGCTTTTTTCTCCTGTCCTCTCCCACTTGCCCTCCCCGCTTGCAGCTTCGTCCTGTACTGCAGTGATTCCCAACCGGGGGTACACGGACCCCTAGGGGTACGCGAGGGTATTGCAGGGGGTACGCAGAAAGATTATAAATTAGCCTACAGTATCCACACACACAAAAAAAAAAATTATACTATATTATATTGTATTATATCATGAATTTTAGGAAGGCCATACGTTTATTTTCCATGAGTAGCAGTTCGTCCACAGTGATTGTAACACTACAATGCACATAATATGAAAAGACTATAAAGTGGCGCGCTTTAAAAAAAAAAAAAAAAAAAGGTTCACGTTCTTGCTGCGGGCGCGCACGATTCGCGAAGCTAGCTACCTCTAGCTGCATACCAACTGTAAACATGGATGCATGGCTAGGCAGGAGTAAACGTCCAGCTACCGCTACTGCTACCGTCGCCTCGGACGCAGGCACAGGGGAGCCCAGTGAAAAAAGGAATTATGAAAGACTTATGAAAGACAAGCAAGCGCAAGTGTCTCATTAAAAGGTATGTTTTTACACTCACAATAATTGTTTTATTTAAATGAGCAGTTGGATAGATAGAAAGACAAAGGGTTAAATATAAGTACACATTAAGGCGAATAATCACACACGAGAGAGGGGGTACTTTTCACATGGAAACCAGCTCAAGGGGTACACTGGTCAAAAAAGGTTGGGAACCACTGCTGTACTGTACTGTCCTGTGTCTGATCTATCAAGAGAATCTCTTCAGACCCGCATCCGAACCTAACCGGAACCATGGAATTGATCAACTGGTCTCTCAATGCGATCGACCAAATTTTTACGACACGAAGATCAGGCAAGGGAGAGCCTGCATGTCCTGATGGGACGTTTGCAGCCGGATACATGCTGGATTCCTGAGGTTCCTGGGGTTCCTGGAGGCAACTGTGTTTGGCCATTCTTTCCATCAAGGATGTGGAGGACCTCTACATATTGGGATTCATGATAGCAGGTATGCTGCTGATTGGAGCTGGCGGCTTTCTGATCTATTGAAAAGTTGAGAAGACGCGGGCCGCCGCATTGGGAGTGCTGCCTATCGTCAATGAAGGACTGTGCCGAGCTTTGAACTCTCAGACTCAGATGATAAACGAACTCAAGCGCGTGCAGGTCACGATTCTTGAACGTTTACGTGAAATTGGATCGATCTTGGAGGATATTCGAGCTCGGAGGGAAGCTAATCATCATTATTCTGCCACAATTGGAGCAGCAGTGTGAGACCAGAGACACTCAAGGTCGACGGATAAAGCTGACGCACCTGAACGAAAACAAAGAAAATCAAGATTTGGCTCCCAGACACACAGCTGCCAAAGCTGTTTTGTCTTCATATCTCCTGGATGCGCGTGTGAATCAAGGCTCTGCCCCCACCCCCTCACCCCTTACTACCCCTCCTCCCACCCTCCCTCCCCGGACATTCTTGCCTCTGGAATTTCCCAGGACATTCACCGCTTTCGCTGTGCCCCTACCCCCAACCACCAGCAGAGGCCACTGGAGAGGGCGGCTGCGTGCCTGGTGAAGGCGTTGCGCCTGAAAAAACCTTCTCCTAGTGGCGGACTGCAGAACTTCCCTTCATGTATCCCAAATGCTGTCTGGAGAAATGTTGTAACCTGTCTGTGTTGATGCTAAACGTGCCCGAGGTGGTTTTTTTTCCTAATTACAGACTGTGCTCTTCAGAACACAGTCTGTAATCTGCCTTTTCCCTCCTCTCCTCACCTCATGTGTCCTTCTTTCCCCAAAACTTTCTATGTGAATGCAATTTCGCTGTACCTGTACCTGTACCTGTACCTGTACCTGTACCTGTACCTGTGCCTGTACCTGTACCTGTACCTGTACCTGTACAATGACAATAAAGTAACTCAATCTCAATCTCAATGTTCTCCACCAACACACATGTTCTCCATCAACACATGTTCTCCACCAACACATGTTCTCCACCAACATGTTCTCCACCAACACACATGTTCTCCACCAACACACATGTTCTCCATCAACACATGTTCTCCACCAACCCACATGTTCTCCACCAACACATGTTCTCCACCAACACACATGTTCTCCATCAACACATGTTCTCCACCAACACACATGTTCTCCATCAACACATGTTCTCCACCAACACACATGTTCTCCATCAACACATGTTCTCCACCAACACACATGTTCTCCACCAACACACATGTTCTCCATCAACACATGTTCTCCATCAACACATGTTCTCCACCAACACACATGTTCTCCACCAACACATGTTCTCCACCAACACACATGTTCTCCACCAACACACATGTTCTCCATCAACCAACATGTTCTCCACCAACATGTTCTCCACCAACACACATGTTATCCACCAACACACATGTTCTCCATCAACACATGTTCTCCACCAACACACATGTTCTCCACCAACACATGTTCTCCACCAACACACATGTTCTCCACCAACACATGTTCTCCACCAACACACATGTTCTCCACCAACACACATGTTCTCCATCAACCAACATGTTCTCCACCAACATGTTCTCCACCAACACACATGTTCTCCACCAACACACATGTTCTCCATCAACACATGTTCTCCATCAACACATGTTCTCCACCAACACACATGTTCTCCACCAACACATGTTCTCCACCAACACACATGTTCTCCACCAACACACATGTTCTCCATCAACCAACATGTTCTCCACCAACATGTTCTCCACCAACACACATGTTATCCACCAACACACATGTTCTCCATCAACACATGTTCTCCACCAACACACATGTTCTCCACCAACACATGTTCTCCACCAACACACATGTTCTCCACCAACACATGTTCTCCACCAACACACATGTTCTCCACCAACACACATGTTCTCCATCAACCAACATGTTCTCCACCAACATGTTCTCCACCAACACACATGTTCTCCACCAACACACATGTTCTCCATCAACACATGTTCTCCACCAACACACATGTTCTCCATCAACACATGTTCTCCACCAACACACATGTTCTCCACCAACACATGTTCTCCACCAACACACATGTTCTCCACCAACACATGTTCTCCACCAACACACATGTTCTCCACCAACACACATGTTCTCCATCAACCAACATGTTCTCCACCAACATGTTCTCCACCAACACACATGTTCTCCATCAACACATGTTCTCCACCAACATGTTCTCCATCAACATGTTCTCCACCAACATGTTCTCCATCAACCTCGCCACCCCGTATACATGAAGAAGTTCTAAAGTCTATTGCCGCACAATACTTATCTTGCTGGAAAGAAAACAATCACATCATGCTCTGACTGCAGGAAGTGGCGATGGAGGAGTAGCGAGGGTTGTCAGCAGGTTAGTTAAACATTGTTCTGGACACAGTCGGTGGAACTGGAGCAGTGAACTATTCACTTTGAGCAGGTGGACGGTGGACAACGTCGTCTTGTGGGTTTTGTTCCCACCGTGTACTGACAGTAAGAACTTGAATTGTTTTCCACTTTAAAGGTATAATTTGTTACTTTTCAGGGTCTTCTAATTCATTTTTTTGTAGACCAAAAAAACACACACTCTTTCTAGAAACAGTGGCGTTTAAGACGACTCTATCCAGTTAAAGCAAAATTCCATCACTAGGATTTTTTCTCAGCATTCTAAAGTGATGAGGACTTGACCAGGAGCAGTTTTGAGGTATTACTGGTCACACAGGCAGCCTGCATGAGTGTCGGATGTATTTAACGTGAGGCAAATTGTAATTGGCCTGTAACCCTGGTGTGTGAAACCAACACTGTCATTAACAAACCACCTGGCACTGCACCAAAACCACATCTTGTACGTTAAGCAGCCGTTTTCCACTCAGATGTCTTCATGACGCCTGATCAAGGAGGATTTGTCGCTCCAGTCCCTGGAGAAGAAGGTGTAGCGAAGACCAGGCAGGATTCCAACCAGTGTTTTAAAGTGTCTTCATCCACCTTCAGGACAAATAGTTTGGTGTTGGTGGAGCTGCTGTCTGCTTATTGAATCATGAATATTTGTCCCACTACTGTCCTCCAATGCGATGTCTCTGTCTCTCTTTCTAATGTGGCCTTTTAGACTTTCTGGAGGACTTGTGACGGCACCAGCATGGGCTTGTTTGGAATGAATATGAAGGCTTTATTAATGCTTGGTGATCATTTATCTCCTGTCCTGTTGGATCTCAACTGAGAAGGTGTCTGTTTGTGTTCCAACAAAATGATGTGGTTTCCAAATAGAAGCATGAGAAAACAGCTCAGGAGCCGAACAGTAAGAATCAAACTGAGTGAAAACGTGTTTTTTTTTTTTTATTTATACCTAAAGAAGGTTCCGAGTTTACACTGCAACGTTTTGAAAACGACGTCTGTTTGCATGGAAACGGGAGAAACACTGAAAACATTGTCGTTTTTTTGACGCTGTTGTTAGTTTTTGTAATGAAACCAGACTAAACATCAACAAACAATCGCTTCAGGATTGAGTCATATGAAGACATTTATTTGAATTTGAATTTGCCGCCCTCTCCGTCACCCTCCTTCCATCTCGTGGGCGGGGGTTAATGCTGGACGTGAGCGGGGGATCCCGTCCTGGAGGACCCTGGTGTCTCCTCTCTCCTCTGGCCTGGTGAAGCAGCCCCACCTCCAACCAGCTTGACCGGCTTCCGGTTTGCGCCGTTGTCCTGCGCCCTCCTCTGGAAGCTGGAAAACATTTTTGAAAAAGGGTCATTGAGGGGGATCTTAAAACCCATAAACTTTCATCTGCAACTCGTCATTTCAAGCAACAAGGTGAAACGCTGGAAATCAAACAAAAGTGGGGAAACTGGATCTCTACCTTGAGGATGTTGGGCAGATTCCCCCCGTTGGTCTGGGTCGTTGAGGCCTCCTCCTCCTCCTGAAGCCCCCAGTCCCCAGACTGGGCCTCGGTGGTCCGGACTGGTTTGAGGCTTCTGGAGAGAGCCTCCTTCTCAGCCTTCAGCCAGGCCACTTGCTGCCGGTGTTTCTGGACCAGCTCCTCCTCCTTTGCGGCCGCCTCCTTCTCCCTCATGTCCCAGCGCACTTCCCAGTGCTTGTTGCTGTCGGCCCTCAGCTTCTCGCCGACGGCCTTCAGCTGGACGCAGCGTCTCTCTTTCAAGTCTTTCGCCGCCAGAGCTTCTTTCAGCTGGAGCTCTTTGTCATGCAGGGCCGCTTGGACGGTGTTCAGCTCTGCACTGAGCCGGGACACTTGCAGCTGGTGGTTTTGCAGGAGAGCTTCCACCTTCACAGCCGCCTCCCTCTCCCTCATGTCCCAGCGCACCTCCCAGTGCTTGTTGCTGTCCGCCCTCAGCTTCTCGCTCAGAGCCTTCATCTGGCCGTAACGCTTCACCTGCGTGTCTCTGGCTGCCAGGGCGTCTTTCAGCTGGCGGTCCTTCTCCTCCAGCTGGGAGGCCATGAGCCGTTGTTTTGCCTCCATGGCGCTCAGCTGACTGTCCTTCTCCTTGTGCAGTCTGGTGAAGTCCACCATCTGCTGCATGCAGGCGTCTCTGTAGTAGAAGAGCGCCTGGCGCAGGGACTTGATCCTCGGGGAAGTCTCACTGGCTTGGTTGTTCTCCATTTTTGATAAACAAGAAATGTCCAAAACTGGGACGCTGTATCAGATGCTGGGAAATGGCTGTGATCTCGCTCGTGTCTCTGAAGGACTGAGTGCAGATAGACGTCTGCAGGCTGCTCTCACTGGCCTCGGGTCAAAGGATCAAAGGATCAAAGGATCAAAGGACAGGTTTACCTCGAATTCCCATTGGAATTCCCCTAATGCAGATAGGCGAACAAACTGTTCTGGGGTCAGATTGAATATCTCCATCACCCACTTTGTTGTTTTTCCTGCACCTGAAGCTTTGACAGCAGGAATATCTCAGTGGAATACTTGAGTGAAATAATTTTTAAAAAATGACAAAATGTTATCTATTTTAAAAATATAGATACTAAAGACAAAATAGATAAAGTGTCAATAAAATAACTGTTACAAATTCCCTGTGAAGTGTATTGTGTGTTGTGTTAGAATAGGGGTTTTTCGTCAGGCATTATTTTGGACAACCCAGTCAGGTGATGGGGTCCTCGTGTTACGTCCCGGCGAACGGAGTTTTTCTGGTAATAATAAGACGGTACTGAACCCCTCGTTACATGTTGAATGCGTTCGTGAAGAAGTAAGTCTTTAATAGTCATCAAGCATGCCTACAAGTGTTCATATTCAGTGTATAGGTCGGTAGATGTGTGTTTGGTAACAGTTCTGTGTCAATTAGCTCGGATGTAAATGACGCTAATGCTAATCGGCTAGCTCTGTCTGCACGTGTGTGACACTATAAGGGATTTAATTCAGTTCATGGAGTATTCTTACCACTGGTTATTGATTTGTACGTTCTTTATGTGTTACAGAAAACCATTCTACATTCTACATTCGCCATTCATCATCATTCTACATTAATCATCGTTCATTCGTTATACATTCACTTATTTATCATTTGTCGGGAATCCACGTTCTGTACTGCCAGCTGATTCTATTAAAAGGGATAAAGTCAACACCCGGTGTCCATATCTGCTCTCTGACCGGAGTAGTCGTCCTGGATAAAGTGGTCCCAGCATCATAAGCCCCGTGTCCACCGCACAAAAGCCCCGTCTCCACCGCACAAAAAGTACCAGCCTAGACCGGTCTAAACCGCTCCGGTTCACGTCTCACGACAGGAATGCAGTCTAAACCGCTCCAGACCTCTCCAAAGGCGACCGCTTTTCCGCTCCCCTTCCGTTGGGGTGCCGGGGACCATGGAACGGGTCTGAGCTTGAGCTGCTGTCTGGTGGTTGGTCAGTGATTTACGTCATTCTCGGAAGTCCCGCCTCTACACACGGCAACACACGGGTTTCATTTCACAAGATGTCGAAAGAAAATACGTGGACCGGTGCGGAGGTCCAGCTCTTCCTCTCCATTATAGGAGAGGAGGGGGTCCAGCAGGAGCTTGACGGGGCGGTGCGGAATGAGAAGGTGTTTCGAGTGGTGGTGGAACGGATGGCGGCACATGGCTTCGTCCGCACGCCAGCGCAATGTCGCTGCAAGCTAAAGAAGCTGCGCAGCGACTACCGCCGGCTGAAGGACCACAACGGCAGGAGTGGATCCCAGCGGAAGCACTGACGGTGGTATGAAGCCATGGATGCCATTTATGGCCACCGACCGGCGAGTCAGGGACGTGAAGGCGGCGTGGACACAGCAACGGCGCTGCTGGAGTCGCTGATGGAGGAGAATGGTGAGTTAAATGCTCCAAAATGTGCCGACAACCTCTGCTCATTGTAGTTAATAAACCCTGTGACTATGCATTCATCCGCAGCTTTCCTCAGAGCCTTTCTTTTAACAATTGCATTGAAAACAATGCCAAATGCTGTTTGTTTTGGTTAGCTTCAGCCGCTAGCGCGGTCTTAACGCTAGCCTGTCGTGTTTTTAGCATGTGGGCTATGCTACATTTCAGGAAGTGGGAGAGGCAGCTTCCACCTCCTCCGGCACCAGTGCCGCGCCACAGTTCCCTCTGTCCCCGACGCCGTCAGCTCCATCACCCTCCCCGTCTGCTCCATCACCCTCCCCGTCTGCTCCATCACCCTCCCCGTCTGCTCCATCACCACCACCACCCCTGACTGAAGCAGCCAGTTGTAAATATTGTAAATAGTTGTTATTGTGTTCTGTTAATACAATTTTGATTTTCCATACGTGTTTGTGTTCATTGAATCAATATCAGCACAGAAGTAGCAACTTTCCATATCATGCCATCAATACAGATATGGCACTGTGCCAACAGTGAAACTGACATGTCCTTTATTTGTGATGCTGAATATGTTAAGTAAAGGTAAGTGTATTAATTTAATCAAATGTTGCACTTTGCTCCATAAGATATTGTCCCCCCCCCCATTATGTGAAACACATTTATTATAATTATATTGACTATACATACCAAGTCCGAATGTGCAGAATCAAATGAACTCCCTAATAATGGCTCCTGAGCATGGTGTTAGCCAGTGTCAATGTAAATATTGGAATATTGTGTGTAGTAGCTATAAGCTGAAATATTACAAGCTGTCTTCAGAAAGGATAAACACTTTAAATAAGGAGGGACAACAAGGAGGCAACTGTGGTTGGAACATATATTTACAGGAACTATGTACATTGCAGGAGGTCTTTATGCATTTAAATACTGCATTACAGCCTCTCTGACGTCCTGCCATCCTCATCTGCACCCGGAGCCAGTGCCTCTGCAGGTTGGTCTGCTGCAGCTGCTGGTGTGTCCCACTGGTCGCTGTAGTCCTCTCCATGGGACTCACACAGGTGGTGCAGAGCACAACACACCACCTCCATCGACTTCACCAGGCTGATGTCACTGCGTTCCTCTTAAGAAGGCAGCGCCAACGACCCTTCAGCCTGCCAAAGGCGTTCTCCACCACCACCCCAGCTCGTGGAATCTTCCGGTTGTACACCTGCTGTTCTGCAGTCAGATGGATGGATGAACCCAGGGACCATCATGTCCCACCACTCCTGGCTTCGGTTCACATCCACACTGCAGGTCCTCTGCGGCGACTCCGGAGCAACAACATGAGCTGAAACACACACAGAGCACATATTTTCATATCATAACAACATATTATAAGCTTCACAATCATGCAAAATGTCTGAACACGCAACTACTCCAATTTGCTTTGTACAATTACAATACAACAAACACAAGGTCGAATGATGTGGAGGACAACACGCGAAATGGACAAAACACGTGAAAATGACGCTGATGCACGGACATGACTACAAAGAAACATGGAACAACAAACATGCACAACTTGTGGACGAGCCACGATGGTCATAACAACCTCATTCTTTAGATTATCAGGTAATGACTGTAAAAACAGGAGCCAACGTGCTATAATCAGGTAATGAAACTAGTCACATGTCATGAAGATTTCACTTTTGTGAATTGTAGCGGCAACTCTATGAACTCACTACGTTTATCACGAGGTCATATTACACTTCATAAGCTGTGTCTGGCTCACATTAAAGGTTAAACATGTATTATAGCAGCAGTTACATTGTTGGAAAGTCACAGAGAATGTTTGTTTGTCGTGAGGCTGCTTACCCTGTTGCGTCTCCTTCTTCTTCTCCTGTCCACCGCGTGCGTCGGGAACGCTATCGACCGCAACAATGTCATTCTTCTCCTGTGTGCGCGCAGCACTGCTTCCTCCAGCAAAACGTGTTCTTGCACGTAAAACAACAACCATGCAAGCACAACAACGACCACCACTTATCCTCCATGTTGCTCCGAGCTTCTCCCACAATCCTTTTCCACGCTTCGTTCTTGCGTGATGACGTCACCCCCTGCGTCGTTACGCGGCGCTCAACATCCCGCCCACTTTTGACGCTCCTCTCTGCAGTGGAGACGGTCGGGGTTAGTGCTTCCGAACCGCTCCGAACCGCTCCGCTCCGGCCCGGCACTTGTGTGTGGTGGAGACGGGGCTTAACAGAACCACATCATCTGCAAAAAGCAGAGAGGAGATCCTGTGGTGGTCAAACCAGACCCCCTCCGGCCCCTGGCTGTGTCTAGAGATTCTGTCCATAAAAGTAATGAACAGAACCGGTGACAGAGGACAGCCCTGCCGAGGCCAACGTGCACTGGGAACAGGTCTGACTGACTGCCGGCAATGTGAACCAAACTCCTGCTCTTGGCGTCCAGGGACTGGACAAGTCGCTCTCTCAGGACAAACACGGAAGTTACGGCTGCAAAATGTAACAGTTAACTAAACAACAAGTGCAAAGTGGAGGATGTAAACAACAACAGAGGATTCATAAGATCCAGATCTGCAGCCAAGCTGAGACGACTGTTGTAACGTCACATATCTGCAGAGCTCTTAAGCCCCGCCCACTTTTAAAGCTCCTCTCTGCAGTGGAAACAGGTACCAGACCCACTGTACTGCTCTGTTCCTGCACTTTAGTGTGGTGGAAATGGGGCTTTAGTGAGAGATTTTTTAAAGTTGTATTCCCTGACCGGGAATCGAACCCGGGCCTCGGCGGTGAGAGCGCCGAATCCTAACCACTAGACAACCAGGGAGCTGTGGTTTGATGGGATTGATAGAACATCCTACAATGTGTATGATTTGGAGGTCTCACTATAGCCCTACCTCAACACTGGTGGTGATGGAAACGTGTGCAGTGAATTTCATTCTGAAGAGACGGTCCCTCCTTCGGAGCACTTCCTGTGACCCACTTCCTGTCGTCTCTGGGCCAATCCCAGTGGAGGATTCCTGACCGCAGTCATCCTCTCTTCAAGGGGGGGCTCAAGAGGCTCTTCCTCTCGGTTCTCATCCTTTAGGTGGACGTCACTCACTGGGTCCATGTTTACGTTACAAAAACCTTTGTGTGAAAACCTGAAGCGAAACGTCAGAGCAGCACATGGAGACGCTCAGGTCAGAAGAGCTTCCAATCAAACAAGGAGGACTTGGCATCCCAAATTTCAAATTTCATCATTGGGCTGCACGACTAAAATTCATGGCAGAGTGGGTTAAAAAAAGCCAATTCTGTTTCCCAGATTTAGAAGGTCTAGGTTTGGATAGGGTTCAGTTAGAACACCTTCCGTTTTTATGTTTTACTGAAATATATACCAACATTAAGAAAAAGTATATATTGAAAAATATCTGTAGATCTCTCAGTGCTATTTGTAAATATTTTGGGCTTGACAAATATTCATTCTTGGCTCCTGTTGCTAATAATCCAGATTTTAGACATTCCTGTACTGATGCTGGGTTTAACGAGTGGAGAGAAGCTGGCATCATAAGAATTTTGGATGTTTATGCAGACGATGCTCTTAAGTCTTTTCAACAATTAAAGCACGAGTTTAATATTTCTCAAGCCCACTTCTTTCGATATCTACAAATGAGAAGTTACCTTAGTTCTATTGAATACTACAAACAAGGTGGAAAAACCAATGTGCTAGATAACATCTTATTAAAGGCAGCTGCATTGAAAAGTAAAACAATGACACACATTTATGATCAAATTACAGCAAACAACAAAGGTTTAATAAGTATTAAACAAAGCTGGGAACTTGATTCTGGTGTTCAACTGGAAGACCAGATATGGAGCAAAGTATTAGACCATGCAAGACGAATGACTAAATCAAACCAATCACATGAAGTACAATATAAAATCATTAACAAGCTGCATGTGACTCCTTTATCCTTGCGAGAATAGAGAAACTGGAACTTGGAGAAACTGGGAGATTTGTCTCTGGAGTTCATCTGGGAGGAAACTGCAGCTTGATGAGGTTTCCTCAGAGATGAAAGATGGCGCTGACCGCTCAGCTGCTAGTTGCTTCGGCTCCGGACACTCTCTTACTTCTTCTGTTACTTTCTATAATTTCTAGATGTGCTTTTACTTTGTATTTTAAAGTAGGCAGAACGGTGTGCAATTGGGCACATGGGGAGCCTACTTTTGTCGCACTTTTGCTCGGATTCCTACTGTTTTCGGCACTTTGGGAATCCGCGGTGGAGAACCCCCACAGCGGCACACGGGATCCCTTTGTTTACACATAGGATCCCTTTGTTTACACACAGGATCCCTTTGTTTACACACGGGATCAGCTGTTTGGACTCAGAGACGCCGCTCACCTGCACACGGAGAAGCCTGTTATCCCCTTTTCCGCGGAGCTCCGGAGAAAGCGCAGGGGCTGCAGAGGTGGATGTACGAAGGGGAGGAGGCCGTTTTTCCCCGGTATCGTCATGGGTAACGTACGCTCCATCTCCAACAAGATGGAGGAGCTGGCCGCGCTGACCCGCCACCAAAGGCCTTACCGGGAGTGCGCACTCATGTGCTTCACGGAGACATGGCTTAATGGACAGACGCCGGACGCTGTGGTCTCCGTGGACGGATTTAAACTTGTGCGCGCAGACCGGTGTGTGGCGGGGAGCGGAAAAAGGAAAGGCGGGGGACTCGTGGTCTTTGTGAACGAACATTGGTGTAACTCGGACCACGTGCACGTGAAAGAACAAGTCTGTTCCCCGGACCTGGAGCTAATGGTGGTCAGCATGAGGTCCTATTATTTGCCTAGGGAGATGTCACACGTGGTGGTTTTGTGCATATATATTCCTCCCTCTGCTGATGCGGCAGCAGCATGTGAACGTATCGGCGCCACCGTGACTCAGATCCAGACGCAGCACCCCCCCCCCCCCCCCCCCCCTCCCCCCCGCGCCCTTCTGCGTCTCAGCGGAGACTTTAACCACGCCCCTCTCTCAGCCACTCTACCTACTTTCACACAGTACGTGAAGTGCCGCACAAGAGACAATAGGACTTTGGACTTAATGTATGCGAATGTGAAGGACGCCTACACGTCTGCTCCCCTCCCACCGCTCGGGCGCTCAGACCACAACCTGGTTCACCTGAGACCAGTGTCCACACCCAAGGTGAGGAGACGGCCAGCGCAGAAGAGGACTGACAGTGTGGAGTGAAGAGGCCAGTGAGAGGCTTAAACACTGTTTTCAGACCACAGACTGGAACATGATGTGTGACTCTCACCGGGACGACATCGATGGCCTCACCCACTGCGTCACGGACTACATTAACTTCTGTGTGGAGAACACCGTGCCGACCCGGAAGGTCCGGAGTTTCTCCAACAACCACCCCTGGGTGACCCCTGAGCTTAAAGCCCTCCTGAACCAGAAGAAACGGGCTTTCAACTCAGGGGACAGAGAGGAGCAGAGGAGAGTCCAACACGAGCTCCAGTGGAGGATCAGGAAGGCCAAGAAGGACTCTGGGCAGAAGCTGGAGCAGAAACTGGACCAGGGCAACACGTGACGTGTGGAGGGTCTAGAGAACATCTCCGGGTTTGGACGGAGTGCCAGAGGGACAGCTGATGGAGACCAGCGCCGGGCGGACCAATTCAACCAATATTTCAACCGTTTTGATTCTCCCCCCGCTCCTTCTGCCCCCCGTCCTGCTCCCTCCACCCCCCTCCCTCCCCTCCCCCCGCTCCCTCTGCCCCCCGTCCTGCTCCCATCTCTTCACACGTCTCCAGCTCAGTGGACACTGGCCCCCTCCCCCGACCATCCTCACCTGCCTCCTGCCCCCCCGCACCCACGTCTCCAGCCCCCACCATACGGACTTCCTCAATCACCTGCCCTACCCCCAGCAGTCTACCCCCGTCCCCCCCTGACTCCCCCCTCTCCATCACACCGGACCAGGTGAGGAGAGCTGAGGCGACTGAAGCAGAGGAAAGCTACAGGACCAGATGGCATCAGTCCCAGGCTGCTGAGGACCTGTGCAGACCAGCTCTCCGAGGTCCTGGGCCTCAGCCTGGACAAGGTCCCAGTCCTGTGGAAGACCTCCTGTGTGATCCCGGTTCCTAAAACAGCACACGCCAGGGAACCAGCCCACTACAGACCAGTCGCCCTGACCTCCCACCTGATGAAGACCATGGAGCGGCTCGTCCTCACCCACCTCCGCACTGTGGTGAGCTCCACCCTGGACCCGCTGCAGTTTGCCTACAGGCCTAACATCGGAGTAGAGGACGGCATCATCTACCTGCAGCAGGGGGCCTCACCCACCTGGAGCCCGGCGGGAGCCCGAGCGCTGTGAGGGTCATGTTCTTTGATTTCTCCAGCGCTTTCAACACCATCAGGCCGGCGCTGCTGCAAGGGAAGCTGGAGGACGTGGGAGTGGATGAACATCTCACTGCATGGACCATTGACTACCTCACGGACCGACCACCGTATGTGAGTCTGAGGTGGTAGTCTGCAGCACCGGGGCCCCTCAGGGCACCGTCCTCTCACCGTTCCTCTTCACCATCTACATGTCGGACTTCACCTACAACACGGACAGCTGTCATCTGCAGAAGTTCTCCGATGACTCCGCCATCGTGGGCCGGGTGTCCGAGGGGAACGAACTGGAGTACCGGTCAGTCATCATGGACTTTGTGGACTGGTGTGATCCAACCACTTGTGCTTGAACACCAGTAAGACGAAGGAGATGGTGATGGACTTCAGGAGGAAGAGACCACCACACACACCGGTGAACATCCAGGGGGAGGACATTGAGGAGGTGGACAGTTTCAAGTACCTGGGTGTTCACCTCAACAATAAACTGGACTGGTCCCACAACACCGACGCCCTGTACAAGAAGGGCCAAAGTGGCCCCCACCTTCTGAGGAGACTGAGGTCCTTCGGAGTGAGCAGGCCTCTGCTCAGGACTTTTTATGACTCTGTGGTGGCCTCTGCTCTCCACTACGCTGCCGTGTGCTGGGCCCCTGGGCCCCCTGGCCCCTGGCCCCCTGAGCCCCAGGCCCCGGGCAGCACAGAGCGGGACAAGAACAGACTGGACAAGCTGGTCAGGAGGGCCAGCTCCGTCCTGGGCCCCTGGCCCCTGGACTCTGTGAAGGAGGTAAGTGACAGGAGGGTGGTAGTTAAGGCTCCTCCATCATGGACAACACCACCCACCCACTGCACGGGACTGTAGAGGAGCTGAGGAGCTCTCAGTGGCAGACTGAGACACCCTCAGTGTAGGACGGAGCAAGTCCTTCATCCCCACTGCTGTCAGACTGGACAACAGGACTGTGTAGTAACAGTGACAGTATGTGCAACAACCCCTGCACCTAGGACACTTTATCTAAGTCACTTTAATTTGAAAAAATTGTATATAAGATACCTCTATTCCACTAACTGTGTGCACTTTCCTTGCCCTTTCTACTAACAGTTTGCATTCCTCTCCTTTCATCATGTGTCCTCAAGAGCTGTATGGAACAAGTACATTTCTCCACTGTGAGATTAATAAAGGCGATCTTATCTTATCTTATCTTATCTTGATCATCAGTTTCACAGAGAAATAAAGGTTCCTCACATCTGCTGTACCAGCTCTAGATCTGTTTACAGAAGGTTTGTCAATTTGAGGGAAAAAATATTTGAAAGTGAATGTTTAAGATTTGTTTTTTTTGTTTTTTTTTAATCTGTAGGAAAAACCTTTAATGGGCTGTATGCTGTATAATGTTTTCTGGGGGATTTTTTTTTTTATTAAAAAAAGACATTTTTAAATACATTACAGTCATTCCAATTTGCTTTCATAGAGAAAATAGAAAAGCCCAACATATCCACATGAGCAGCAGGTGTGTTTGTGACTGGAAAGGAAAAACTCCCCAACAGGGAGAAACTTTGTAGAAACCAGACTCAGAGGTGGAGGAATTCTGCGGACCGGTTGGGGTGAAAGGATGGAGGAGAGGAAAGACGGAGAGCTAGGAGGGAAGGAGGGACCGTCTCTTCAGAATGAAATTCACTGCACACGTTTCCATCACCACCAGTGTTGAGGTAGGGCTATAGTGAGACCTCCAAATCATACACATTGTAGAATGTTCTATCAATCCCATCAAACCACAGCTCCCTGGTTGTCTAGTGGTTAGGATTCGGCGCTCTCACCGCCGAGGCCCGGGTTCGATTCCCGGTCAGGGAATACAACTTTAAAAAATCTCTCACTAAAGCCCCATTTCCACCACACTAAAGTGCAGGAACAGAGCAGTACAGTGGGTCTGGTACCTGTTTCCACTGCAGAGAGGAGCTTTAAAAGTGGGCGGGGCTTAAGAGCTCTGCAGATATGTGACGTTACAACAGTCGTCTCAGCTTGGCTGCAGATCTGGATCTTATGAATCCTCTGTTGTTGTTTACATCCTCCACTTTGCACTTGTTGTTTAGTTAACTGTTACATTTTGCAGCCGTAACTTCCGTGTTTGTCCTGAGAGAGCGACTTGTCCAGTCCCTGGACGCCCAGAGCAGGAGTTTGGTTCACATTGCCGGCAGTCAGTCAGACCTGTTCCCAGTGCACGTTGGCCTCGGCAGGGCTGTCCTCTGTCACCGGTTCTGTTCATTACTTTTATGGACAGAATCTCTAGACACAGCCAGGGGCCGGAGGGGGTCTGGTTTGACCACCACAGGATCTCCTCTCTGCTTTTTGCAGATGATGTGGTTCTGTTAGCTTCATCAAACCTGGACCTTCAGTGTGCACTGGGGCAGTTCACAGCCGAGTGTGAAGAAACTGGGATCTCCAAATCATGTAAATTGCAGAAATCCCCCCCCGCCGAAAAAAAAAAAAGAAAACAGAGGTAAGGCCTCCAAGAAAAGATACCATAACAGCTCCCTGGTTGTCTAGTGGTTAGGATTCTGCGCTTTCACCGCAGCGGCCCGGGTTCGATTCCCGGTCAGGGAATATAACTTAATCTCCCAAAGATTAATAAAGTATCTGTCACTAAGTTGATTAAAACAAAATGACCAATAAGCCTATAGTAAAGGATTAATTTTGTGGAAATGGATTTTGACAATGAATAATGGAGATAAGTCCTCCAATTCATGAAAAAAATATGGAATAAAGATTCTCTGAGTTAAGTCATAGTGTCGTGCAGGATACTCCTTTCAGACGAGTATAAGTATGATGCATTTTTGATGAGTACGAGCGTGATACCCAGAGGTAACATATAGTAAGACCTCCAAATCATAAAACATACAGAATTTTCTATGCGCCCCCACCAGCAATGTGACAGCCCCCTGGTTGTCCCTGGGTGTGGATATGGTTTTTGATGATGAACAATGGAGGTAAGGCCTCCAGATCATGAAAAATAAACAATATTTTCCGACAAAACGGAGGTAAGATCACCAAATCGTGAAATCTGAAGAACCCCCCCCCCCCAACAACCACAAATAGAAGCTCCCTGGTTGTCTAGTGATTAGGATTCAGCGCTCTCACAGCCGTGGCTGGAGTTCGATTCCCGAGAATGCAACTGTGATGTCCCCATCTGCCAGGCAGAACTCCACATCACCTGGTGGTCAACGTGTCCTCATTGGAGATGATACTTGGGCTCTAGAAAGACAACAAGAGACTTGAAACCTCTCCTCTCCACCACAGAGAAAGGCTCAAGATCACTGCACATCATTTCCAGAGAATGGCTGCTTTGCTGCAAATGCAGTGAGTATTGATGAAGAGGAGGAAGAAGGTGAGCCCTTAGCAGCACCCAGCTGAACACCAGTGTCCTGAGAAGGAATGGTGCCAGGAGAGGTGGAGGAGGTGGAGGAGGAGGTGCTGATACAGCAGGTTTTCTCATGTGATGAACATTTAACAGATGGTTTGGTAGAGATGTTGTATTGTGTTGCTTATTTTGGACTTGCAAAGCTTGAACCTGGCTTTGGAGGGATCATTTTCACAAACAGAATTGTTTTCCCTCCTCCACCAAAAACCAAAAGGACTTCTGCAGTATGGGACTATTTCACTGACAAAAATGGAGGGAAGGCAATAGTAAAACATATTCTAAATCATGAAAATTGCCCCAAAAAATCTTTTGATGACATATAACGGATTTAACATCTCCAAATCATGTAAAGAAAAAACAGAGGTAAGGCGCCAGTAAGGCTCCAAATCATAAAAGACAGAATTTTCTACCACCCAATGTAACAGCTCCCTGGTTGTCTAGTGGTTAGGCTTCGGTGCGCTCACTGCCGTGGCCCGGGTTCGATTCCCGGTCAGGGAATACAACTTTAAATAATAATAAAGTATTTCTGTCACTAAACTGAGAGAATACCAATAAGCCTGTAATAAAAGCTCAATATTGTGGAAAGAGTTTTTGACGATGATCAATGGAGGTAAGGCCTCCAAATCATAGAAACAAGATGTTCACACAAACTATATACTGTTTAATAACACAGATTTACCTTTTCATTTGCATTTTCACTACACACACTGACACACACATACACACACACACGCACATATATATATGTTGTGATATTAATTTATTTTTTTTTTTTTGGTTAATATTTTTATTAGGAGGTAAGGCACAAATTAGAACAAAAACCAATGTTGTAATTACATTGAGTATCGCAACATAACTGTATCACAATTGAAAATGTAAACATATCGATACGGTAGAAATACTGTGCATTCTGATGAAGAGCAAGACATACAGTCTGCCTCCTAGGGTGTTTTCTTGTTTAACATGTATAGCCCAACAGGAACATATTCGGGCAACAAACAAACAGTGTACAAAAAAAAAAAAAAATATTAAAGGGAAAAAAAAAACATACAAACAAATATATAATAATAAAATATCTAAAAATAAAATAAGCAAATAAATAATAATAATGCTAAGATAAGAAGAGAAGGAAAGAAAGGAGGTTGGGGTCCATCAATCAGGAGGTATAGCCTGAAGAGAGCGAAAGAATGTTAAAAAGGGAAGCCACTTGTTATAAAATTTATCAGAGTTACCGTGCACTGAATATCTAATCTTCTCCAGCTTTAGAAAAGACATGGTATCATTGAGCCACTGAGTGTTAGATGGAGCTTTAGTTGACTTCCAATGAAGAAGAAGCTGGCGCCTTGCCAGTAAGGAGGTAAAGGCTAAAATATCTAATTGGTTAGCGGTAAGCCGGTTGTGGTCTTCTGGGAGCCCGAATATGGCGACATGGGGGGAGACTTTTATAGTCATTAAAAATATTTTTGACATGGTATCAAAATAATTCTGCCAGAAACGAGAAAGTGACGAACAAGAGTAAAACATATGAGTTAAGTTGCAAGGTGAAGCATGGCATTTGTCGCAATTGTCGCTGATACTGGGATAGATTTGTGACAGTCGAGTTTTGGAATAATGGACTCTAAACAATACTTTAAACTGTATAAGTGTGAGACGAGCGCAGGCTGAGCTAGTGTGAATTTTCTTAAGAGCAGAGTCCCACCAGTCATCTCCCAGATGTAGACCCAGTTCTTGTTCCCAATCAGTCTTGACTTTGGTAACTGGTGAACAATCAAAAGACAGAATTTCATTATAAACTTTAGAGATGAGTGACTTCTGAAGTGGATCATGGGATAGAAGGTCCTCCCACTGTAGACTTGGTGGTAAAGAGGGATAAACTGGAAACAAAGCATTAGCACTATGTCTAACTTGAAAGTAACGAAAGGGATGAGAGGGTGGGAGATGAAATTCTCCTGAGAGATCTGAAAAACTGCAAAAAATACTATCCTTGTAAAGGTCTTTAAAACATTTCAGGCCCTTATTATGCCATGCAAAAAAGGTTGAGTCTGTAAATGCAGGTTTAAATAAATGATTTCTCAATAAAGGAGCTAAGGTAGATGCTGACTTAAACTTGAAGTGCCTTCTGAATTGATACCAGATTTATAGCGTGGAGCGAACCACTTGGTTATTTGTAAAGCCAGAGGGGTTGGATGGAATAGAAGAGGTAAGTAAAGCAGTTAGGGAGGATGAAACACATGACTGTGCCTCCAGATCACACCATGGCAGATCCACTGATTTGAACCAAAATGAAATCTTGTGGATATGTACTGCCCAATAATACAATTGAAAATTTGGAAGTGACAATCCACCATTGAATTTACATCTCTGAAGTGTGGATTTGGGGATCCTGGGTGCCTTTCATGTTGTGATATTAATATACAAATTAAGACTTTGATTATGTGCTTTATAAAAAAAAAAACATTTTTCATCTTTACTTTTTATCACACAATAAGTGAAGACATTTTTAATAAATAGCATTTCCTCATGGGGGGGGGGTTCTCAACAAGCTACTGCAGCTGTATAAACCTGAACAACAGACTCCAGTACTTTAGTTACTTTTCTGCACTAAGAACCGCTGAAGGAAACCAGAACTGAACCATATTCACATTTCTTCACACTGTACAAATGTGTCTGTTCTGTCAGCCACTCAAGTATTTCTAGTATTCCAAACTTCCTGAAATGTTCCAGAGGAGGAAGAACTTTGTCTGGAGGTGTGATGTGCTGTCCTTTCAACGTGCACTCAGGGGCTTCAGAAGCTTTTCTTTCCATGGACAGTTCTTTGTTTTGGTCCTTGGACTGTTGTATTTGGTTGTCCTGTGTCCATGTTTGGTTGTAGCAGCCTCCCTCCTCTAAATCCCTTGATTCACCATCGTCTGAATCCCCACTCTCACTGAACTCATCACCATGTCTTGGTTCTTGGCAGTGGAAGTAGGATCTTCTGTTGTCGAATCCCTCAAAGTCACTATCGCCTCCTAAGATGATGTACACTTTTTTTATTCCATGTTACAAACAAGAATAAAACAATAAAACAATTACAATAAAATTGGAGCTGCAGGGATTGTACATTTTAGATTTTTTTGACTAACAGAAGTGCAAATATTATTTTGTTCGCTATTTTATTAATAGGTAAATAATTTCACGTAATTGTATGTTTATGTGTAACAACAGAACATATTTCAAATCAAAACAATTAAAACAGTTGAAATAATTGAGAGGATTGTTGTAAATTGTGTTATTGTGACACATACGTCACATCAAGTATTTATGACTATTTTCAGGCTAAAAGCCGAATGTGACAAATACATCACAGCTATATTTTGTTAAATTGTTTGTTATTAATTAGCTCAAAAAATTGGGTCACAAAATGTTCACTGTAATGCAGAAGTCCCTATTAAATTTAAAATCATTATCAAGTCTGAGAGGCCGTCATTGGAAAATACAAGATGGCCGACAATATGTCCACTTCCTTTTGATCGCCGCCATTTTGTTTGACCATTTTGATCCAAATCACCACCTAGCGCCACTGTCGGTGGGAGGCGGTAGTACATGATCCGCAATGCAACCGTGCTCCTCCAGAATTGAAACCTCACCAGTGCAGTGTAAACATGGAGGCGTATGGACGGCGACGTACTGGTTTGTCTCTGCTGTCATACGTGTTTGTGGTCGCCACCATATTTAAAAGCACAACTGACGTCAGTGGCTGAACATTGCGTCACGGTTTCATGGATCATGTTCAGTTGGAAGAAGCACAAGTACACTGGAGGAACATCCAGGTAGATATTACCTGAATAAAGCTCAGAGAGTATTTCTAAGGTCCAGAGCCAAGTGGATTGAAGAGGGAGAAACACCCCCCATCATATTCCATGTTCCATTTATAGAAACACAGCCTAGAAAATAACTTCCCTCATGAATGGGGAAGAATGCTTTGAACAAAAAGTAGAATGAAGGAGGTTTGGTGTGAGGATCCACACCTCGCTCCAGCACCGGATCCTCCCTCACTGACACTCCCACAGGTAATTTACTAATTGATTGCTCCACCTCTGAAGTCCTGCAGTGAGGAGAGCAGCGAGCAGATATGATCAAAATTCTAACTCTACTGGTACTCTAACTATAGAGGTCCTAGTCCTCTAATACAAAAATAGGCTGGGAGACGGAATCAGGATGCAAAGTAGAGTTTTATTGCTAAAACCCGGAGCCCCGATCGATCAGTGGACACAAAACATTCGCTGTCGGTCTGGCTCTTAAATACAATTTCTGAAGCTCCTCCCTCCACCTCCAAGGGCCTCCTATTTTCTTTTTTACCTCTCACCGGTTGTCTGGAAATAACCGGGTTCTTCCACAGCCAGTTTGAGAGACCCCTTCTCTCATTGACACCGACTAAGCTGTTTTAATGGTGTGACATTTCTGTGCTCCTAAAGCTCTTAGAACACAGTTATAACGCCTGAGGCTGCTTCCTGATTTTTACAAAACATTTACCAGTCTAATACATTGTTTTGGTCTAACCAGCGTGCAGAGTATGTTCCATTACAGACGTGTTCAATCCAGTGTTCTAGAGAATCAAAGGTTCAACACTTCATAGATGTGCTCCACGGCGTTTCTGTCCAAGCGTCTTCCACCAGCCTCCTCGCTGTGCAGCACTGCTGCTGCTCCTCCTGTGCTCACGGCTCCTCACTCCGGGTGTCCTCAGTGCACCTCCTCACTGCTCCTCCTCCTGGTGCAGTGCTCCTCCTCCTGGTGCAGTGAACCTCCTCACTGCACCTCCTCCCGGTGCAGAACGCCTCCTCCCGGCTGAATCACTTTTCAATTAGATCAGTTTGAAATGTGAAATAGTCCCATACTGCAGGAGTCCTTTTGGTTTTTGGTGGAGGAGGACCTCCATCACCAGGTGGGGGGAAGGTGGGTGCTACCACTACTGCTATTGTGAGTGATATTACCTGCTCAGTGTCAGCTGAAGTATCCTCTATCACTCATTGTATGAGAGAGAGAGAGAGAGTTTTGGAAAAGATGGGCACATTTTCATGAATGGAAATTAAAAGCTGTATTTGTATTGTAGTTTTGATTCTTTAAACAAAATCAGTGTTCGACACCTGATTGGTTACTGAGTTTTCATAGTTCAAAACTTGTGAAGTGAAATGTGTATCTGCTGTGTTTAAGACGTGTCAATACACTGAGCAGACACATTCTATTCTTTCTGGTCTTTATTCTTTATGTTTGCTGTGGTGAAGTAATCAAAAAGTAACTAAAAGTACTCTGGTATGTTACTTTTTATTTTAGTACTTAGAGTGAGTTATTGATTACATTTTTTTGACAAGTAACTTGTAATTGTAACAGATTACAGTTTTCAAGTAACCTAATCAACCCTGGTGTCAAACGATTAGAACAGCAAAGTCTTGGTTGAAGGGCCATGTACTGTGTTACACAATGTCCATCACCCAGATGTTGCTGTCCAGGATTTCATTGAATTCAGTAGGAGAATCTGGGAACTTTTCATAGCACTCTGCTAGCTCTAGAAACATTCCACATGTTGGTCTTGTGACTTCAGACATTACTATGAACTCCATCATGATACAGTCTGACAGTCAAATCAGATCCTGAGCAGAATCTTAAGAATTCCCCCACTTTTGCCTCATCCAGTTCCTTCACATACCATTTGAGATGATGTTCCACCTCTTTTTGCTTTGCTGTCATATCTGCTGGGAACTTCAACAGCCTGGACGTCTTCTGAGTTGTAGGTTCAAGGTCAGCGTACAACAGCGCCAATGGCTTTCCAGGTGTCCGCCTTGAAATGGTGAAACCTCATCAGAGAAAGTATTTTGTTTAAAGTCCAATACATCAAATGTGAAGTCTGACTCATGTCTTTTACTTGACACACCTTTTGGGAAAAAAAACTCTTCCCTTCTTTTATTAAATCCAGCATTGATGTCCATAACAACCTTTCTAGTTCCTCCTCTTTGTTTGGATCTAACCTGTTTGCTTCACCTTTAGTTATTATTTTTAACAAAGCTCAAGCTGTTTTTTGGGAGGTAAAAAGTAATGTCTGCAATTTTCATGATTTAGATCTTACTATAGCCTTCCCTCTGTTATTCATCATCAAAAGCTATTTCCACAAATTTCAGCTCTTACTTTAATTGGTATTGTCATTATTATTATTAATTGGCTTATGGGTCTTTTCTCAATTTAATGACAGAAATACTTAATTTATCTCTGGGTGAAATTTTTTAAAGTTATATTCCCTGACCGGGAATTGAACCCGGGCCTCGGCGGTGAGAGCGCCGAATCCTAACCACTAGACAACCAGGGAGCTGTTGTTTGACAGGGTGGATAGAAAATTCTGCAATTTCTATGATTTGGAGGTCTCACTATAGCATGGGACTTGTGCTCGTAGTGAGAAGAGGTTTTTGAATGATGGACAGCGCAGTGTCAAGCCCTCTTATAGAGGGAGGAGGCTCCGCCCCCTGGACACTGACACACTGGATTCCAGCCAATAGTGGCTGGCAGAATGCAATAGGAGCTTCTGATGAGGTCACGCTGAAGGCGTCCCCAATGTGACACAGGAAACGAATGCTATGAAAGAGAAGCTTCTGAAGCCCCTGAGTGCACGTTCAAAGGACAGCACATCACCTGCAGGCAAGGTTCTTCCTCCTCTTCAAACTCCTTCCCCTCTGTGTTTCACATCACGTCATTCAATTAGTTCTTCTCCTTCTTCCCTGTTAGCATAGTGCCAAGAAACTCTGTCCATGTAGGTAACGAGCAGAACTGGTGACAAAGGACAGCCCTGCCGGAATTCTTTTAAAGTTATGTTCCCTGACCGGGAATGGAACCCGGGCCGCGGTGGTGAGAGCGCCGAATCCTAACCACTAGACAACCAGGGAGCTGATACCGCTGCTGGTGGGGGTGGGATAGAAAATTCTGCAAAGTTTATGATTTGGAAATCTTACTATAGCTTTATCTCGCCGACCGGAGACGACCAGCCTGTGCTTCACAGTTTGTGAAAATGATCCCTCCAACAGTGCGGCCAACGGTTCCCCCATCTCGTCTTTTGGCAGTAGGTCAGCGACTGTATGTTTCCACGGACGCCAGTTTAAGTGGGACTTTGTGATCGCCTCCATTACTGTTCCCATTATCGCTGCTGATTTTCTCTTTGCTCATGATTGGCTGGTTGATGTCGCGAACCGCCGGTTGATCGATGCAGTGTCATTTGCTACCTTTCCGTGTGAGACCGGGGGACCTGGGCCGTTGCTCATTTTTTAGCATCAGAGAATGTGTTTCAGCGTTTGTTGGGGGAGTATCCATCTTTGACCAAGCGGTGACAAAGCACGGCGTCGAGCATTTCATTGCTACCACGGGCCCGCCGGTTTTTGCGTGCGCACGTTGCTTAGACGCAGAGAAGCTAGCTATAGCTAAAGAGGAGTTTGCCAATATGCAGCGTTTGGGCATCATGAGGCGTTCTAACAGCCCGTGGGCCTCGCCGCTTCACATGGTGCCGAAGGCAGACGGGTCATGGCGGCCATTGGAGATTTTCGCCACCTTAACAATATCACTGTGCACGATCGCTATCCCGTTCCGCATATTCAAGACTTTTCTGTGCGTTTGGCACGTCTGTGTTTTCTAAAGTGGACCTGGTGGCGGTTCTCACCAGGTTCCTGTGTGCAGATGATGTGCCAAAGACTGCAGTGATCACCCCGTTCGGGCTTTTTGAGTTCCTGCACATGCCTTTTGGCCTTAAAGGGGCAGCACAGACTTTTCAGAGGTTGATGGACTCGGTGCTGCGCGACCTCGCTTTCGTGTTTGTTTACCTGGACGACATCTCGGTGGCGAGTTCTTCAGTTGAGGAGCATTTGTCACACCTAAATCAAGGTTTTCAGCGCCTTGAGGAACACGCCTTATTGTCAATCCTGCTAAGTGCCAGTTTGGTCTGCCTGTGATTGACTTTTTGGGTCATCGTATTCTCATCAAGCAGTGAAATAGTCCCATACTGCAGAAGTCCTTTTGGTTTTTGGTGGAGGAGGAAAAAAAAAGAAATATATTTTTTTATGACATGTAACATATTAAAGATCTCCAAATCATGTACCCAACATAACAGCTCCCTGGTTGTCTAGTGGTTAGGATTCTGCACTTTCACTGCAGCGGCCCGGGTTCGATTCCCGGTCAGGGAATACAACATAATCTCCCAAAGATTAATAAAGTATCTGTCACTAAATTGATGTGGTGGTGGGGGGTAGAAACTTTGGTATCTCTTCTGATTTGGAGGTCTTGCTGTAGCGTTACCTCTGTTTTCTTTTTTTTTTGTGGGGGGGGGGATTTCTTCAATTTACATGATTTGGAGATCTTAAATCCGTTATTTGTCATCAAAATTAAAAAAAAATGTCGTGCAATTTTCATCATTTAGATGTTTTACTATAGCCTTCTCTCCATTTTTGTCAGAATTTTTTTTCCTCTTCTACCAAAAACCAAAAGGACTTCTGCAGTATGGGACTATTTCACTGTTTGTGAAAATGATCCCTCCAAAGCCAGGTGTAAGCCTTCGTCTTTTTGCTCAGCTCCTTCTTATCGCCCTACAATTGCTGATACAACGTCTGCATAACTGCAGACGCTGCACCGATCAGCCTGTCGATCTCACGCTCCATCTTCCCCCCACTCGTGAACAAGACCCCGAGATACTTGAACTCCTCCACCTGGGACAAGGGTACTCCACCGACCTGGAGGGGGCAAGACACCGTTTTCCAGTCGAGAACCATGGCCTCGGATTTAGAGGTGCTGATCCTCATCCCAGTTGCTTCACATTCGGCTGCGAACCGCGTCAGTGCACGCTGGAGGTCCAGGTTTGATGAAGCTAACAGAACCACATCATCTGCAAAAAGCAGAGAGGAGATCCTGTGGTCATCAAACCAGACCCCCTCCGGCCCCCGGCTGTGCCGAGAAATGCTGTCCATAAAAGTAATGGTTGAAGTAACCTGCCGGGAAAGATAAACTGCATTCATGCTTTTTCGACGAATCTGCTCTGCTTGAGTAGGCGATCTAAATCCCGTGTGGGAATGGAAGCTTCCACAAATAAAAGCTCCCCCATGAAGAGCGAGATAAACATTGCAGGGAAGAAGAAAAAAAACAAACAAACCTATAAACAGTTTCATAATCTCTGTGATTGCTTCTCATCTGCAGGGTTAGAACTTTCAGATGGAAATCGGAGCTCTTTGAATTGACTGAGAACTGTTTGTCTTCCTCACAGTTTATTGACGTCCAGCCAAATGATGGGTTTGGTTCACTGCTTCCTCAAGAAACCCTGGAGATCCTTCTGATTTCCAGTGCCAGATTTGCCAAAGAGTACCATTTCCAACTCCACTGCAAATCTGGAAAAAACAGGGTTTTTTTGTTAATAGTTCCTCACTGCGCATGCATTAACCTTCTTAAAATGAACTTTCCCATGGATTTGTTTTGCGCCACCTTCAGAGAACTTGTGCTGCCGTGCCGGGCGGTGGGCGTTCACCCGCCACTGGAGCTCTCACACTCTCTGGTGCAGTTTGGGGCCACGGCAGTGGGCGACCACTCCACCGCCGTCCTTCACCTGGCCAACCGTCATACCGAGCGGAACCAGTCCAAACAGACGTCAGGCCCAGTGGGAAAACACACCGGGGTTCCCGCGGGTCCCAGGTTGTTCTCCTTCGCTGTTCCAGGAGACTGGGACCTCAGCATCACTCCTGCAGCAGGACGTCTGCTCCCCGGAGAGCTGCAGCGCAGCGCCTCTTCTGTTAATGCTGAACATAAAGGAGTGTGGCAACCCACAACGGAAGAACTGCATGGAACACAACTAGTTTACCATTTTGAATTTAAGCTAATAATGTAACAAAATAGAATATTAACAACCACAAAGGGAAGACACAGAAAATGGAATGCATTATATCCGTTTTTGATAAGCAAACTGCACGATACATGCAAAACAACAAAAAGTTTTATTCCCAAGAAATGTAGTCTTATTTATGTACTATTGTATTATTAGCTGCCATTGCTAAATGTTAAAAAAGTTTTCTTTAAATGGTTCTTCATTAAGGTAGTCACTTATTCAATTACTGGAAAAATGTTTTTCGCTCAAATGTTCTATTCCATCATTATCGAGTGCCGACATTATTGATATTATTATGTTGAGAAAGGTTCAGATTATTACATCATTGGCAGGTATTACATTCTGGCATTATTGGTTGTTCCAAGGAGAAAATACAAATCAACTCCGAGGAGGATTTCAACAAGAAAAGAACTCATGATGATGAGGACAACACTGTCCTTCTTTTCTTAATGTGTCTGTCGTCATTCCTGCAGCTCAACGACTGTACAGTATTGAAATGCTGTGCAACTTTAATGTGGACCGCTACGTGTTCAAACCAAGCATTTATTCATATTAACAAAGTAAACTGAAGAATTTGATCATGTCCCCCATTCTTCAATAATCCCCTGGAGGTTGTGTTTAATATTTTATGCAAGGATTTTATCTCACCATAGCAACCGTTGCAAAAAATACCCAAAGCTAATGGAAAGTGTGTTTGGGTGAGCAGGATTCTGCTGTATGTTTAACCCAAACCAAACTGAAGAAGTCCACTTTTATATGCGTTGAGGAGGATTTCCATGCAAGACGTAATGATTGCAGGGTAAATCGTCTCTTCACAGCTCTGTCAGTACAGATAATACACACATTTACAGTAGGATAGAGCAAAGCCTCCTGAGTTACTGTGGCTACAGTGCTGTGATTCCCTCTGCTGGACATCTGATGGAAGTGAAGAAACACTATTTTAAGATCAGCACGTTTATTATTAATGATTTGATTAGAAGTCTGTGTTTTTCCATTTGTACAAGCATTTTCCTCTGTAGACACAATTTGTCTGTAGTTCTCTGTGCTAATAGAACCCCAGTGGAAGGAATCAGTAAATAACCTGCAATCAGAAGATTAGATCCCAGATGTATCAGTCAAAATCAAAAAAAGAGAATAGTGCCCAAACGTAATTGAGATCTTCACTCTTCAGTATTGAATGAAGAAGCTGAAATAGACACAAGCAGTGCCTCTGCTGATGCCTTCCTTCTTTCTTCCTCTTCAGAGATGTCCCGTCCAGGTGACTTTCAGGCCCAGGCTGCCGGACCAGGTGATGAAAGACGAGGCGCTGCGACTCCTCCACCGAGCCAAGTTCCTCCACGAGAAGGAGCTGCAGAGAAACAGACTTGCTGAGCAGGAGGTACAACTGCAGGCCCTCCTCCTTCCTCCAGTCACCTTCTGCTCGTGCCAGGGTTTTTAAATGTGAACACATCCTCTGCAGCTTTGGGTCGCCATGCCGGCGCCTCAGGGAAATGTAGCCGGCTTCATTTATCTGACAGCTCTGAAGTTTTCAGGCTACAAAGGAGATCCTGGTGGAGTCCTGTAAAGGCAGAAAGGCGACAGTGAATGCAAGGGGCCGGAAGACGTCGGGCACCCCAAAGACAGAGAGCGCCGCTGAATCACCAGATCCTGTCCATATACAGCCTGGGTAGGTTTTCTCTCTGTAAAGATCCCGTCCATCTTCCTGGCCCTCTTCTATACGCCGTCATGGAGATTATACGCCCTGATTTCAGATCCCCTCTTCCTCTTCTATCAAGTCTTTCCCTTCAACCACACCAAGCTGCTCTCAGTGGAAGTGGAGTCTTTGAGAGGGGCATTTTTAAATGTAGTTGTGAGATTTAATTTTGTATTTCCTGTCAAGGTCAGAGTACTAGGAGAAAGCCAAGGCCTCCCTGTTGTACTCCTTCAGTAAAGGCTCCAGAGAGCACACAGTGCCCTGCTTGGTGTCAGACGGAGACCCTCCGGAGGACGACAGACAGGTCCAGCCGGCACGGAGGTACCAACCAGCCTCACACAGTCCCGTCATGTCACATCTGTGCCACGTCTGTAATCTTTGGGACCTCGGCAGACCCGACACACAATTCTCTTTGCAACGTTGCATTTGCAGACCAGGTTTGTTTTTTTGTTTTGAATGGTTTCTAAAGACATCATAAGTTTGAATTATGTGACGGGTTCCAGCCTTTTTGTGTGTTTATAACTGTATTCAAAGTCCCTACAAATATTGAGAAGTTCTGAAAACGTTTTTCCTCATAAAGATGTGAAAATGCACAGAATCCGTATATGTCTGTCTATTGACTTTCTCTCTCACACAGTGTAGGAAGGGAAGTAAAAGAGAAGAAATCCAGAGGGCAATGTGGAGAACAATCACAGACTTCCCTTCCTGCCAACAATTTAAAGACTAAAACTCTGAATAAGCACAATCACGGGCAGTTGAGTCAACAATTCTCCCGATGAGAAAATGAGCTCCTAGATCTGCTGGAAATCTTCAACTTTACTTTGTGTTACAAATGGTGGACTCCATGTGAAGACGAGATGTCAGTTTAGTCTGAAGGTATCTCACTGACGTCCAGTAAGAATTTGCACTATTTGTGATTGATATGAGGAAGGAGGACACAGAAAACATAATGTATAGGGGAAAGGATTATTTCCAGTGGCAAGGCCTCATGGGAAAATGCAGAGAGGATGTTGTAATGAGTTCCTGTACTGGAAAGAAGTGCGTCCACAGTTGAAATTGTACATTGGTATGGCTAAAATATCCCAACGAATGGTTATTTAGTCGCTGAATGTGATATATACAGAGTCCTGGCAGTTCCCGCAAATACATTTTTACACCTTAAAATCAATACAGTTGTCACTTAAACAGTTTGTGGAAAAAGACTTCAAAGGATTTGTGGGGGAATGGCCTGACCTTGTGAATCTCCTCCACATAGGAGAGTCAGACGTGATGGAAAGTCCCAGCCTCCCTCTCCTGGTGAGCCTGCGGGCGAGCTACAGCGGTGGTGAACTCACTGCTGCAGTCAGGGGGCTGCAGGTGGGCTGCATCCACTCCACACAGGCCAGTAACAAGGTCCCGTCAGGAGCTGACATGGTGCCGCCAATTTTGGATATTTCAGCTCTTCTCACCCTTTTAACAGTTGTAGGTTTTTTACTATATTTTTATTCTATTTACATAGAATTTTAGCTGCTTTAACGCCTGCAATTTGCTTTTTGTTTTTGTTTTTTCCAGCAGTTTGAGCTGTTTTCGTTGTTTTAACCATTTTATTATAAGTCTTATCTTATTTGCATTTTCAGTTCTTTTAGCCATTTTAGCTCTTGAAGCTATTTCAGCCCATTTACCTCTTTTAGCTGTTAAAAGTATTAACAGAATAATGGAAGTGAAACAAAACAAAACAACCAAAAAATCAGCTGAATTTCAAAGTGTACTGTAGTTTATATATATAACACGTTACATAAACCTCGCAAAGGAGTCCATGCAAAAGTATGTATTTGTGATTGTGTGTGTTTACATCAGTGACGAGATCAGATCATCTTGATTGGTCTCACGGTTGGCGACAAGTTACCAAGCAGGATTGTAGGATAACCACCCACCAACTGGACAGCATGCAAATATGAAACATGCATGGACCGTGTGTGTGTGTGTGTGTGTGTGTGTGTGTGTGTGTGTGTGTGTGTGTGTGTGTGTGTGTGTGTGTGTGTGTGTGTGTGTGTGTGTGGACGAGCACGTCTGACTCTGAGGGGACGTCCCAAAGCCTCTGGAATGAAAATCCTTCAATAACTCTTGATGTGATTACATGTCGGGGGAAATATTACAGATAGACCTGGTTGTTATCTTTGAGGTTTTAGTAGTTGTGTGTGAAACAAATATTACTCTACAAAGTTTAGTCACATTGGAATAAGTGTCAAATCCAATGTGTTAAAAATGTCCTCCACCCTCCCAGGGACAATATATGAGAAGTAGAAAATGACTGCTGCCGACTGGTACCCCCTAAATACTCCCACTATTATATGTACTTTGACTTTAAAAGCTCCCAAATTGTTAAAGCGTCGTTTAAAAAGTGTAATCTATTAATCACAGAATCAAACTCATCCTCAAAACAGCATTTTTCGTCAAGGATTATTTGAAGCAATAATCATCAAAAGTATTTTGAGTCAGAAGGAAGTTTATTTACAAAAAGTTGTGAAACAAGAGTCATTCCTCAACTTTGGGGCGAACACAACAACAAAAGGTGTTCCGGATGGTCTTGAAGACCCTGCCCATCGTCTTTCTGAACCGCTTCAGGCGACTCGTGGAGGTGGAGACCATCGGGACCTCATCTGCTCCACCCTCCTCAGGTAAACCAGAAGCTTCGTCCTCCACATCGACACTCTGTTCCGTGACTGGAATCACTGAAACCACGGCGACGGCCATGAAGGGCCCAGAGAACTCTGAGAAGCCGGAGTCCCAGTCCTGGGAGTCTGATTCCTCCGGTGCAGCGTCATTTGTCTGGTCCTGGAAGAGGCCTTCGAGGGGCTCCTGGTCCCAAGGCTCCTGGTCTAGAGGCTCCTGGTCCCAAGGTTCCTGGTCCGAAGGCTCCTGGTCTAGGAGCTCCTGGTCCCAAGGTTCCTGGTCCCAAGGCTCCTGGTCTAGAGGCTCCTGGTCTAGAGGCTCCTGGTCCCAAGGTTCCTGGTTTAGAGGCTCCTGGTCCCAAGGTTCCTGGTCCGAAGGCTCCTGGTCTAGGAGCTCCTGGTCCCAAGGTTCCTGGTCTAGAGGCTCCTGGTCCCAAGGTTCCTGGTTTAGAGGCTCCTGGTCCCAAGGTTCCTGGTCCGAAGGCTCCTGGTCTAGGAGCTCCTGGTCCCAAGGTTCCTGGTCCGAAGGCTCCTGGTCTAGGAGCTCCTGGTCCCAAGGTTCCTGGTCCCAAGGCTCCTGGTCTAGAGGCTCCTGGTCCCAAGGCTCCTGGTCCCAAAGCTCCTGGTCTAGAGGCTCCTGGTCTAGTGGCTCCTGGTCTAGAGGTTCCTGGTCCCAAGGTTCCTGGTCCGAAGGCTCCTGGTCTAGGAGCTCCTGGTCCCAAGGTTCCTGGTCCGACAGTTCCTGGTCTAGGAGCTCCAGGTCCCAAGGTTCCTGGTCCCAAGGTTCCTGGTCCCAAGGCTCCTGGTCTAGGAGCTCCTGGTCCAGAGGCTCCTGGTTGACGGGGTCGTGGCTGAGGTGGTACTTGCTGAGCAAGGCCCGGGTGATGAAGGGGTGGTTCAGCGCTTCCTGGGGGGTCAGTCTCTGTTCTGGGTCCACATCTAGCAGCCCCTTGAGAAAGTCCACCAGCTCTGATCTTTCCTCCCACTCAATGTCGTCCAGGACCGGATAAATCTGCATTGACAAACAAAGTCCGGTTAGCGGGTCGGCTCGGAGAAAGGGTCACGAAGCCAAGTTGCCCGTTTACACGGCGGCGCTGCCCGGAGACACTGGAAATGCAACTTTACCAGAACAAAAAAAGGCTCCGACTCCACCGTCGTGTTGACGGACGAATAAACAAAGCAGCAAACAAGGAACTACTTCAACTTTGAAACTTTTTTCTTTTTAGATATTAATCATAGAAAGGAGATCCACTGTTAAACTGTGTTGCTGCAAAACAAAACAAAAAACCTGTGAAAAGTTTAATGTGTAAACATAAATAGCCCGGCTAAATGAACCACCTTAATATTTGCTGAATTCATAAATTACTGCAATTTCCCAAACTACTGAGCGCACCTGAATATAAGCACTCCCACCGAATTAAAAAAAAAAAAGAAGAAAGAAAGATGGGAGTTACGCGATGCACCTGAACGCATCACCCATGTATCTGCGATCAGTTAAAACACATAAATCAGCAGCTCAGTATTTCTTCCAGACATCAAGTTACATGAAGGTTGCATGTGTGACATTTAGTGAGCTTTAACCTGAAGGAAACATTGACAAGATTTACAAATGAAAGTGTCAAACTTGTTTGATGTTTGAGTGTATTTCCTTGT
The DNA here is from genome assembly GCF_963422515.1 of Blennius ocellaris. NCBI lineage: Eukaryota > Metazoa > Chordata > Actinopteri > Blenniiformes > Blenniidae > Blennius > Blennius ocellaris. The sequence continues at coordinate 24,037,064 of NC_137665.1, read as the reverse complement.
TTTGTGACGCCTTGTTAAATTGCATGTGAGGAAGTGAAGAAGACAGAAGCAGTGAGAGAGTCGATCAGCCGTCAGAGAGAGTACCGACCTCCATCAGTTCATCCAGGCCGCCGGGAAGGTCGAAACAAGGGTTTTCCTCTCCTGCTGGCTCGCCGTTCACCTCAGAGAATTCTTCCGGTGTCTGCAGGAACACAAATATCACAACTGTTAGAGAAATGTTCCCGGCAAGGTTATTTAACCAAGTCCAACCAGAGAAAGTTACTTTACCATGAGCCGCCATCTTGAGCCGTCCACGTCGCCCTCCTCCTCCGTGAAGAAGCGCCATGTGTAACCCCCCTCTGACAGCACGTGGTCCGGTGGCTGGCCCACGGTCTGGACAATACTCCTCATCTGCAGGCAGAATCACAGACACATGAGCAGAGGTTCTTACACCTTCTACTGGAAACATGTAGGAAACAGGCAGACCTACCATCTGATATTCGGAGTTGGTGGGGAAGGGGTTGCCGCAGAGGTAGAGGAAGGCCAGGACGCAGCCCACCCCCCACACATCCACCGCCTCGTTGTACTGGAGGCCGAGACTGACCTCCGGCGCTCTGAGGAGGAAACACAGGAGAGTTGAACACCTGACCAACATGGAGCCTGGTCGTGTGGATGAAAACCGGGACATGAACATACCTATATCCAATCGGTTGAAGTAACCTGCCGGGAAAGATTTCGCAGGCTGGAACCGCCAGTCCAAAATCTACCAGCTTCACTTTCATCGGCCTCTCCTCTGCATTCACCAGCATGATGTTATCTGGCTTGATGTCGCCGTGCAGGATAGCCAGGCCCTGGAGATCGTCGAGGGCTATCAGGAGCTGCAAGGCAAAGCGTGAGAGGACGGGTCGGTGAGGACGCACTCACAGTTTCCTCTTACTGATCGGACAAAGAGATTATTGGAGCCAATTAGACAAACCTGCACCGCGACGTCACGAATGTCAATGAGACACATGGGCGCGTCTTCTTGGACCATTAGATTAAATAGGTCGATGTCCAGTTTTTCAAATACCAGACACGTGCGGCCCATGTACTCAAAGTATTCTATGAACTTCACCAGGTGGTTCTCATCTGCATCTACCACGCTGACTGCCTTCAACATGGAGAGCTGGAGGGAACAAAGAGGAAGACGTGGTCAGGGTCCTCGAACAAACTCTTGACGGTGAAGAATGAACGTGAATATAGAAATATCAGAGGTGTATATATTTACCTCACGCTCTGTGTCCTCCTTATTACCACTTTTCATGATTTTGATCGCCACTTTTTCGTGGCTGTCAACGTTCCAGCACTCGAGCACCTTTCCATAGCCGCCCTCGCCGAGGACCTTCGTTATAATATAGCTGTTGGAGGCTCCGATAATGGTCTCTCCTGCCTCAAGGCTGAATTTACGATGGCCTGGAGAAGAGATATTGTTTAGTGTGTGTGTGTGCATTTGTGTGTCTGTGTATGTGTGTGTGTGTGTGTGTGTGTGTACATGAACAGGATGGAAGGAAACTTCTGGGTTGATGAAAACACGTTTGAACACAGATGCTCAATTAATAATGTCAATGAAACTTAAATACTGAGGTGAAGATATACGGGGCCTTTCCTCTCGTGACACGTTCAGGAGCTTTAGAATGTTTTGGTTTTTTTCTCCAGCAATTAAGAGTTGATTTCAGGAAGATGAACTTCCATTAAGGTCTGTGGATTTTGCTTAAGAGTAATATATTTCCTTTTGTCATTTTTCATTGGAAGTGACAAACAGTGTTGGCCATTATACATATATTTTAGAGGCTTTGAGAAACATATCTGCTATATTTCGGCCATCTTTTCTGAAACTCGAAACGTCCAAATGATGGCTAGACGGCTCCCTGCCTAAGACCATGATCTGAAGTTTAGATGTACAAAGTGTAGTGAACGGCAACAGGAGCATATCATGTATATTTGAAATTAATAGTGATAAAACTGTGAAAAAAAATGCTGAAAATCAATTCTTAGTGTGTTGTAGAAACTAAAACAAAACAGGCAAAGTTTGAACATCGAATGAATCAAAGTAAAGCTGCTGAGTGAGCAGATTTTCTGAAGTTATTTGATTTGACATTAAATGAATCCAGCAGTATTTTCCTTCAAATGATCTGTTCAGTCAGAGCTGCTGTGTTCCCAATTTACATTGATCCATCCAGACTGTTTTCACAACTTCTCTATTTCGTGTGAGGGCGTTACTCACCTGAAACGACCGAAGGGTTGGAGTGATGCACGGAAGACATTTTTACTCCCTTCGTTTTGCTCTCGGTTGTCTCAAAAGTTGAATACTCTTCTCTCGCTCGTGTGCTGAAAGCCGTTGCTCGTTGTCTGCAAATACTCTCCTGACCTCTGGGATCTGAAGTGTGCAGCTTTGGAGACTGTGAGGACTTTATAGGTTCAATTCTGGCTTTGATCTCCCTTGATCTCCTTTGATCTCCTTTGCTCCCCTTTGAGGTGCCACTCCCATCTATTTTGCATAACAGTAATCTCATCAACAATCTCCACGTTTTGATATTGGAAAGTAAATAAATAAATATAAACAAAATGTTGCAAACAATTTATGTACAGTGGATTTTTAGGGGTTTTGTTCCAAAAGCATTAAGCAAATCAAAACATAGACATATCTTTTACCAAAATGTCACTTTCTTTATATTTCTTCATCCTTTTCTCTCCCATTTACTACTGATGATAAAACATTATGTCTGCATACCAACATAGCATGCACACCCCTGTTTACGTAATCATGTCCACACACTCATATGCACTGTGGGACAGGGTGCACAGTTGCTGTGTGTGTGTGTGTGTGTGTGTGTGTGTGTGTGTGTGTGTGTGTGTGTGTGTGTGTGTGTGTGTGTGTTCAACATGACTGAAGGTCTTCTCTCGCCTCGCCACAGTGACTCTGTTCAACTGCTCGGTGGGCCGGTCGGACTGCAGCCGCTGTCGCACCGCCGACCCCAAGTACGGCTGCGCCTGGTGCAGCGGAGCGTCCGGGTCCCGCTGCCTGTACCGAGACTCCTGCAGGGAGGAGATCAAACACACCTGCCCCGCGCCCGTCATACACTTTGTGAGACTTTCAGATTTTTTCCGGTTGTAAATTCCTTTTTTTTTTTTTTTTTTATGAATCTCCCTCAGGTTGACCTTAAAAATGGCTCCGCTCTGATCTCTGATTTGTTGAGCCATTTCACATTGCTGTCATTCACAGTGTTTTTCATCAAATCCAGTCTTGGTCCTAAATGTCCTCCAGTCTAAAAGTCCCTCTACTGAGCTCTACTGACAACAGGCTGTCTCTCTCCACGTCCACTCCAGACCGTCTTTTTAGGAGAAGCGCTTTCCAGTTGTTCCCCTGTTAACTGGTGACCCTTTAGCATCCCTCGTTGCTGCTAATAACAGATGTTAAACTGGACAGAAATCCATAGTTGTCCTGACGAACGACGATCAACCACTTTTACAATAAAGCTTCCAAGTGTCGTACCTTTTGTGAATCTTTTTTTAATATATGCTGTTATTAGCAGTAACACGTGACGCTAAAAGATGGCCTTCACCATTTAACAGTGAAACCAGTTCATCCAAAACACCGGTACAATGCACTCATATTTACCGTTTATTTATTGCTATGACTCATATAAACACTGTATTTCAACCAGTTTCAACCAGAATGTGATCAAGAATGAGAAGCTCCTGAAACTGTTGATTTAAACATCTTGTGTCTGAATAATTTATTTAATTTAGTCGTGTCATTAAAGTTACCACCAAGTAGCTAACGCTAGCCCCTGCTAACTGTAGCGTTAACAGGGGCCAATGTTCCCCTCATGATATCAGGAAGGGAAAAATCTCTGAACTGTATGAGCACACGTTTACTAAAAAGTGGAGCAAATGAGGGAGATGACAGAGGCTACATACACAGGATATAGGGACACATGTTACTGTTATAACACCATCATAAAGTGCATTTTGCCTAATATGGGACATTTAAAATATGAGCAATGGGCAGTTTTGCTGTTCTGTTCTAGTTTCTATAAGTCTACTGAGGCTGGATGTATTTGTTAGCCTCAGAATCGATCATGTGGAAACACCCTGAGGTTATAACTCTGATCTACGTATTTCAAACTTTAAAAGCTTCTGCATCAAACTGTTACCAGGTACAGGTCAACCAACTGTGTTTTCCATATCACAGCCTTTAAGAAACCGCCTTCAGTGAAACGTTAGCCATCTTCAGCATGTAACACGACAAAGTGTTATACACTTCCAGCTCGTTGCCAACATTTCTTCTCAGTATGCCACCGTTGTGTTCCAGCTGGACCCAGGGTCCGGTCCCGTGGAAGGGGGCACGGTGGTCACCATATCGGGCTCCAACCTGGGTCAGAGAGCCGAGGACATCCAGAGCTGGGTCGGCGTGGCGGGGGTTCCCCGCAGCGTCATCCACAGCCGATACGAAGTGTCGTGGAGGCAAGGCGTCCCCTCACCTCGCAGGTCCCCTCACCCAGGACTCGTCTTCTCTGACGGAGCCGTGCGTCTCTCTTTCAGGATCGTCTGCGAGACCACCGGCAGCGGGGGGGAGAGGAGCGGCCAGGCCTCGGTCAAAGTGAGGGGCGGGGGCCTGGGGCTGTCGGCTCAGGTCTTCAGCTTCCAGGTCAACTGGGATAGTGTGTTTTTCATTCCGTCACACGTATCGTCTCCAGATGTTCCTCCACATAAAGGAACCTGATTAAAGAAGCAGTGAGGTGGAAATAAAGCCATCGGCTCGTTTACTACAACAGCAAAAGTTTGACGGCAGCTTTAATGACCTGGGGCCTCATTTATAAACGTTGCGTACGCACAAAAGAATGCGTACGCCACTCTCTACGCACACCGTGGGATTTATAAAAAGAGAACTTGAGGGGAAAATGTGCGGTCCTCCACGCCAACTCTGACCCAGGCGTACCACAGAACTGGGGGAAGGAGAAACTGCGCCACTGATGGCAGAAGAAAGAAACGGGAGAAACTGTGTGAAACTGATCGTGTAAAATAAATAGTTATATGACCTCATATATGGACAGTTTATTTGCAAGAAGTGGATAGTAAAAAATTTAATTTCTACAATGACTAAACAAACATACTCCCTGGAGTGCACACGGGAAACATATGATTAAGACAATAGTAAGACAACAGTATTATGTTTCCACTGATATGAATGCAGTGTAACATCCTATATCATATAGCCCATATAGCAGTGTTGGGCGCAGACTGGAGGCTGTACGTGATGGGTGGCTTCTAGGTACGGAGAATTCATGTGGAAATCCTGAGACTTGCAATCTTGTGTTTAACCCGTTCACGACCTTGCAGGCGACAGTGGAGAACCCTAACCCTCAAGCGGTGGCTGCTCACCCCTTTTCCTCACCCACAAGGCGCAGAGGAGAGGACCTAGAATCTATAGTATTGTGGAGCGCACCATCGGGCTCCTGAAGGGCAGGTGGCGGTGTCCCCCTCCACCTCCGTCACCACTCCACTCAGGAGGGATTCCCCGATGACCCCCGCCAGTGTTTCCTCCAGCGGGGTGAGCTCCGGAGGGCCCGTTCCCCCGCCCGGGGCACAGACGCTCTGCCTGTGTGACGCCAGGCGCTTTTTTGCATCTACTTTGATGTCTGACCACTTTTTTTCACCTCAGCCACACTCCGACCTTCTGAGGCCACAGCATTGACACCATCCGCCACATGCTGCCACTCTACAGCCTTTTTGGCGTTGGTGACCCCAACACTGACCCTAACCCTAACCCAACACTGTGTCCACCAAATAATATCGCCTTCCTCTTCTCCACCTCCCCGACCAGAACTTCCACCTCACACTGGGTGGAATTGCGTTTCTTGGCTTTCCTTGCTGCTTTCGGCATGCTGTCAGTCATGAATCCATATTCATGAGAGGCGTTTCTCTGAATATTCATGGCCAAATATGGGCGTGGTCTGACCCGCACACAGGTGCGCCACATTTAGAGTGGATTGTGATTTATAAAGGGAAATCGGCGTAGGACGTGCGTGCGCACTGTTTTATAAATCAGGATATTTTTGTGCGTACGCACTTTCTGTGTTTCGTGCGTACGCCAATTTTGACGTCAATCCTACGCACAGTTTTATAAATGAGGCCCCTGATCAGGTTTCAGGACGTCGTGTCTCAGAGTTTTCACTGAATTATCTTTCTGAGAAAAATCCTTTGGCTTTGATTTCAGGTCAGATCGGCGACTGGAGGAACTATTTCTCTGCTGAACAGAGTCGACGAGTGGAAGGACTCCTTCAGGAGAAACTGGGAGATTTGTCTCTGGAGTTCATCTGGGAGGAAACTGCAGCTTGATGAGGTTGATCATCAGTTTCACAGAGAAATAAAGGTTCCTCACATCTGCTGTACCAGCTCTAGATCTGTTTACAGAAGGTTTGTTAATTTGAGGAAAAAAATATTTGAAACTGAATGTTTAAGGTTTGTTTTTTGTTTTTCTTTTTAATCTGTAGGAAAAACCTTTAATGGGCTCAGATGCTGTATAATGCTGTTTTTTGGGGGATTTTTTATTAAAAGAGACATTTTTAAATACATTACAGTCATTCCAATGTGCTTTTCTAGAGAAAATAGAAAAGCCCAACATTTCCACATGAGCAGCAGGTGTGTTTGCGACTGGAAAGGAAAAACTCCCCAACAGGGAGAAACTTTGTAGAAACCAGACTCAGAGGTGGAGGAATTCTGCGGACCGGTTGGGGTGAAAGGATGAAGGAGAGGAAAGACGGAGAGCTAGACTGGGTGGGGAGATACATACAATACCCTTGTTAGTGCTACTACATTATTTTTCATTATAATACAATAATCATAGTGATCCAAATATTTTCCAGCTGCCATGAGATTAAACCAGCCTGAGCAACAACAGAGCAAAAACCAAAACAATGTCCTCTGTCCTCTGGATGTGAATGGAACTCATACACATTGTAGAATGTTCTATCAATCCCATCAAACCACAGCTCCCTGGTTGTCTAGTGGTTAGGATTCGGCGCTCTCACCGCCGAGGCCCGGGTTCGATTCCCGGTCAGGGAATATAACTTTAAAAAAATCTCTCACTAAAGCCCCATTTCCACCACACTAAAGTGCAGGAACAGAGCAGTACACTGGGTCTGGTACCTGTTTCCACTGCAGAGAGGAGCTTCAAAAGTGGGCGGGGCTTAAGAGCTCTGCAGATATGTGATGTTACAACAGTCGTCTCAGCTTGGCTGCAGATCTGGATCTTATGAATCCTCTGTTGTTGTTTACATCCTCCACTTTGCACTTGTTGTTTAGTTAACTGTTACATTTTGCAGCCGTAACTTCCGTGTTTGTCCTGAGAGAGCGACTTGTCCAGTCCCTGGACGCCCAGAGCAGGAGTTTGGTTCACATTGCCGGCAGTCAGTCAGACCTGTTCCCAGTGCACGTTGGCCTCGGCAGGGCTGTCCTCTGTCACCGGTTCTGTTCATTACTTTTATGGACAGAATCTCTAGACACAGCCAGGGGCCGGAGGGGGTCTGGTTTGACCACCACAGGATCTCCTCTCTGCTTTTTGCAGATGATGTGGTTCTGTTAGCTTCATCAAACCTGGACCTTCAGCGTGCACTGGGGCAGTTCACAGCCGAGTGTGAAGAAACTGGGATCTCTAAATCATGTAAATTGTAGAAATCCCCCCCCCAAAAAAAAGAAAACAGAGGTAAGGCTCAGTAAGACCTCCAAGAAAAGACACCATAACAGCTCCCTGGTTGTCTAGTGGTTAGGATTCTGCGCTTTCACCGCAGAGGCCCGGGTTCGATTCCCGGTCAGGGAATATAACTAAATCTCCCAAAGATTAATAAAGTATCTGTCACTAAATTGATTAAAACAAAATGACCAATAAGCCTATAGTGAAAGCTCAATATTGTGGAAATCGATTTTGATAATGGAGGTAAGTCCTCCAATTCATGAAAACAATATGGAATAAAGATTCTCTGAGTTAAGTCATAGTGTTGTGCAGTGTTGCAAAACCCCCCTGGTGGCCAAGGTGGGAAGAGCCTATTGTGATGTGACGTGTGAGCGTGGTGTATTGTGGGTGGTCTGCAGGAGGTAAACAGAGAGCAGCGTGGTTGTGCCAGGAGAGAGAAACACAATACTTGTTAGTTTGGTTATAATATTATACCATGTTGAGACGGGAATAAAAGCTGAGTTCGTCTATTGAGTCGCCGCCTCGCTGACTGGTTCTGCAACGTGTTGACCCGGACCACTGGACGAAGGTTACCACTACGAGCCGAGGAATATTGGCGCGCTCCCAACTACGGTTCGGAGCGGAAAGCCAGAAAGCTAACAGCAGGATACTCCTTTCAGACGAGTATAAGGATAATGCATTTTTGATGAGTACGAGCGTGATACGAGTAAAACTGGTCAATATCGTGCTGTCCTGAAGGAAAATGCTCATTTGGTCAGTGAGTGTCTTCAGGCTCTGTGATTGGCCAGTCACACACAGAGCCCCCCCCCCGACACGTCTCTGCAGCCAGAGCTGTGCCCCACTCTCACACACCTTGCTCTCTTCAGTACTCCTCAGGTTTTCTTCAGCTCGCCTCTATTTCGCTTTCTAGGATGTTTAGAGTTACTTGGTGAACTTGTTTTGTAACGTACGTGGTGCATTTGACAAGACGGAGCTGAAAACTACGGTGGCCCTGAAGTGCAAACCACAACAACAAATCACTAAACACAACAGCAAATCACTAAACACAACAACAAATTGAAAAACACAACTGCAAATTGAAAAACTCCACCCAAACAAACAAGAGCTCCCTGGTTGTCTAGTGGTTAGGATTCGGTGTGTGTGTGTGTGTGTGTGTGTGTGTGTGTGTGTGTGTGTGTGTGTGTGTGTGTGTGTGTGTGTGTGTGTGTGAGTCGGGGTCGGGGAATACAACTTTAAAATATATATATTTCTCCCAGAGATGAATAAAGTATTTCTGTCACTAAATCTACAAAATTCCAATAAGCCCATAGTAAGAGCTCCAAATTGTGGAAATAGTTTTTGATAATGAATAACAGAGGGAAGGCTTGAAGATGAAAAAAAACGTGAATATTGTGGGAAAACAATTCTGAAAAAAATGGAGGGAAGGCTTTATGTATAACAGATTTAATATCTCCAAATCATGAACCCTAACCCTAACCCCAAAAACAAAAAACAGAGGTAAGGCTCCAGTACTCAAAATCATAAACCCCCCCCCCACCCAATGTAACAGCTGCCGCGGCCCGGGTTCGATTCCCGGTCAGGGAATACAACTTTAAAACATTTCTCCCAGAGATTAATGAAATATTTATGTCACTAAATTGAGAAAATACCAATAAGCCTATAGTAAGAGCTCCAAATTGTGGAAATAGTTTTTGATGATGAACAATGGAGGTAAGGCCTCCAAATCATGAAAAATATGGAAAAAAGATTTTAAGATTTTAAGACAAAAACGGAGGTAAGTAAGACCTGCAAATCATAAACTTTAAAGAAAAAGGCTAGTCCTCCAAATCATACACATTGTAGAATGTTCTATCAATCCCATCAAACCACAGCTCCCTGGTTGTCTAGTGGTTAGGATCCGGCGCTCTCACCGCCGAATCCTAGATCCTGTCTAATCTTAATGATCTTAAACCTGCTCCTGGAATGTTTGTGGACTTCAAAAACCTGCTCAGAGGACAGCTATGTTATCCCAGACGCCTGCCGCCCCCTGGTGTCCGTTCGAGGTCATTGCACCCACTCACACTGACCCTCCAAGGTCCGCCGCCACCTGGTGGACACTTGTGGTCATTAAGATAAGATCGCCTTTATTAATCTCACAGTGGAGAAATGTACTTGTTCCATACAGCTCTTGAGGACACATGAGGAAAGGAGAGGAATGCAAACTGTTAGTAGAAAGGGCAAGGAAAGTGCACACAGTTAGTGGAATAGAGGTATCTTATATACAATTTTTTCAAATTAAAGTGACTTAGATAAAGTGTCCTAGGTGCAGGGTTGTTGCACATACTGTCACTGTTACTACACAGTCCTGTTGTCCAGTCTGACAGCAGTGGGGATGAAGGACTTGCTCCGTCCTACACTGACGGTGTCTCAGTCTGCCACTGAGAGCTCCTCAGCTCCTCTACAGTCCCGTGCAGTGGGTGGGTGGTGTTGTCCATGATGGAGGAGCCTTAACTACCACCCTCCTGTCGCTCACCTCCTTCACAGAGTCCAGGGGCCAGGGGCCCAGGACGGAGCTGGCCCTCCTGACCAGCTTGTCCAGTCTGTTCTTGTCCCGCTCTGTGCTGCCCGGGGCCCAGGGCCCAGGGGCCAGGGGCCAGGGGGCCCAGGGGCCCAGCACACGGCAGCGTAGTGGAGAGCAGAGGCCACCACAGAGTCATAAAAAGTCCTGAGCAGAGGCCTGCTCACTCCGAAGGACCTCAGTCTCCTCAGAAGGTGGGGGCCACTTTGGCCCTTCTTGTACAGGGCGTCGGTGTTGTGGGACCAGTCCAGTTTATTGTTGAGGTGAACACCCAGGTACTTGAAACTGTCCACCTCCTCAATGTCCTCCCCCTGGATGTTCACCGGTGTGTGTGGTGGTCTCTTCCTCCTGAAGTCCATCACCATCTCCTTCGTCTTGTTCAAGCACAAGTGGTTGGATCACACCAGTCCACAAAGTCCATGATGACCGACCGGTATGCCAGTTAGTCCATGATGACTGACCGGTATGCCAGTTAGTCCATGGTGACCGACCGGTACTCCAGTTAGTCCATGATGACCGACCGGTTCTCCAGTTCGTTCCCCTCAGACACCCGGCCCACGATGGCGGAGTCATCTGAGAACTTCTGCAGATGACAGCTGTCCGTGTTGTAGGTGAAGTCCGACGTGTAGATGGTGAAGAGGAACGGTGAGAGGACGGTGCCCTGAGGGGCCCTGAGGGGCCCCGGTGCTGCACCCCCACTCAGGCTTACACACGCACACACACACACACACACACACACACACACACACACACACACACACACACACACACACACACACACACACACACACACACACACACACACCATCTTTCTTTGTACATAGTGTTTGCTGTTTAATAGATTAGATCTCCGTGTTTGATGTTTATTACTTGTGTTGTCTTAATAAATGATTTATGAATTATTTTTGAATAAATACATTTTGTTAATAAATGCATTTTAACTGAATTGATCGATTCTTGGTAATCATTGTGTATTTATTGTTGACAATTCACTGGTTTGTAACAGTCTGTGCTCGAATCTCACACCTTCCTTGTTATTAAAGATTGTTATATTTACACAGAAATATTAACTTACTTAAATAACCTTTTTACAAACGAGACTGAAATTTGGTATTAGCTATTTCCAGCTTAGCTGGTGGTGCCCCGATTTAATTATTATTTGATAAATAATCAATTTATTCAAATTAATAATTTTTTATTAATAAACTATTTTTGATAATTTATTAACTTTTGAGTAATTACTCAATTACTCTAGGAGTTGCTGATGAGTAACTAACCGTTTACTTCATTAGTAAATCCAATTTTTCCTAAATTACTTTCAGTAATCCATTACTTACAGTAATTATTAATGCTAGTTACCAACCATAAATCCCAACATGTGGTTCTGTTAGCTTCATCAAACCTGGACCTTCAGCGTGCACTGGCGCAGTTCACAGCCGAATGTGAAGCAACTGGGATGAAGATCAGCACCTCTAAATCCGAGGCCATGGTTCTCCACTGGAAAAAGGTGTCTTGCCCCCTCCAGGTTGGTGGAGTACCCTTGTCCCAGGTGGAGGAGTTCAAGTATCTCGGGGTCTTGCTCACGAGTGGGGGGAAGATGGAGCGTGAGATCGACAGGCTGATCGGTGCAGCGTCTGCAGTTATGCAGACGTTGTATCAGCAATTGTAGGGCGATAAGAAGGAGCTGAGCAAAAAGACGAAGGCTTACACCTGGCTTTGGAGGGATCATTTTCACAAACAGTGAAATACTCCCATACTGCAGAAGTCCTTTTGGTTTTTGGTAGAAGAGGGAAAAAAATTCTGACAAAAATGGAGAGAAGGCTATAGTAAAACATCTAAATGATGAAAATTGCAAAAAAAAAAATAATAATAATTTTGATGACATATAACGGATTTAAGATCTCCACATCATGTAAATTGAAGAAATCCCCCCCCCCAAAAAAAAAAAAAAAAAGAAAACAGAGGTAACGCTACAGTAAGACCTCCAAATCAGAAGAGATACCAAAGTTTCTACCCCCCACCACCACATCAATTTAGTGACAGATACTTTATTAATCTTTGGGAGATTAAGTTATATTCCCTGACCGGGAATCGAACCCGGGCCTCTGCAGTGAAAGTGCAGAATCCTAACCACTAGACAACCAGGGAGCTGTTATGTTGGGTACATGATTTGGAGATCTTAAATACGTTACATGTCATAAAAAAATATATTCTTTTTTTTTCCTCCTCCACCAAAAACCAAAAGGACTTCCGCAGTATGGGACTATTTCACTGCTTGATGAGAATACGATGACCCAAAAAGTCAATCACAGGCAGACCAAACTGGCACTTAGCAGGATTGACAATAAGGCGTGTTCCTCAAGGCGCTGAAAACCTTGATTTAGGTGTGACAAATGCTCCTCAACTGAAGAACTCGCCACCAAAATGTCGTCCAGGTAAACAAACACGAAAGCGAGGTCGCGCAGCACCGAGTCCATCAACCTCTGAAAAGTCTGTGCTGGCCCTTTAAGGCCAAAAGGCATGTGCAGGAACTCAAAAAGCCCGAACGGGGTAATCACTGCAGTCTTTGGCACATCATCTGCACACAGGAACCTGGTGAGAACCGCCACCAGGTCCACTTTAGAAAATACAGACGTGCCAAACGCACAGAAAAGTCTTGAATATGCGTAACGGGATAGCGATCGTGCACAGTGATATTGTTAAGGTGGTGAAAATCTCCAATGGCCGCCATGACCCGTCTGCCTTCGGCACCATGTGAAGCGGCGAGGCCCACGGGCTGTTAGAACGCCTCACGATGCCCAAACGCTCCATACTGGCAAACTCCTCTTTAGCTATAGCTAGCTTCTCTGCGTCTAAGCGACGTACGTGCACAAAAACCGGCGGGCCCATGGTAGCAATGAAATGCTCGACGCCGTGCTTTGTCACCGCTTGGTCAAAGATGGATACTCCCCCAACAAACGCTGAAACACATTCTCTGATGCTAAAAAATGAGCAACGGCCCAGGTCCCCCGGTCTCACACGGAAAGGTAGCAAATGACACTGCATCGATCAACCGGCGGTTCGCGACATCAACCAGCCAATCATGAGCAAAGAGAAAATCAGCAGCGATAATGGGAACAGTAATGGAGGCGATCACAAAGTCCCACTTAAACTGGCGTCCGTGGAAACATACAGTCGCTGACCTACTGCCAAAAGACGAGATGGGGGAACCGTTGGCCGCACCGTTGGAGGGATCATTTTCACAAACTGTGAAGCACAGGCTGGTCGTCTCCGGGCGGCGAGATAAAGCTATAGTAAGATTTCCAAATCATAAACTTTGCAGAATTTTCTATCCCACCCCCACCAGCAGCGGTATCAGCTCCCTGGTTGTCTAGTGGTTAGGATTCGGCGCTCTCACCACCGCGGCCCGGGTTCCATTCCCGGTCAGGGAACATAACTTTAAAAGAATTCCGGCAGGGCTGTCCTTTGTCACCAGTTCTGCTCGTTACCTACATGGACAGAGTTTCTTGGCACTATGCTAACAGTTGGGGACGAAGGAGAAGAACTAATTGAATGACGTGATGTGAAACACAGAGGGGAAGGAGTTTGAAGAGGAGGAAGAACCTTGTCTGCAGGTGATGTGCTGTCCTTTGAACGTGCACTCAGGGGCTTCAGAAGCTTCTCTTTCATAGCATTCGTTTCCTGTGTCACATTGGGGACGCCTTCAGCGTGACCTCATCAGAAGCTCCTATTGCATTCTGCCAGCCACTATTGGCTGGAATCCAGCGTGTCAGTGTCCAGGGGGCGGAGCCTCCTCCCTCTATAAGAGGGCTTGACACTGCGCTGTCCGTCATTCAAAAACCTCTTCTCACTACGAGCACAAGTCCCATGCTATAGTGAGACCTCCAAATCATAGAAATTGCAGAATTTTCTATCCACCCTGTCAAACAACAGCTCCCTGGTTGTCTAGTGGTTAGGATTCGGTGCTCTCACCGTGAGGTTTCAATTGGAACTGTATATGACGCTGTCAAACTTCCAAAGCTGAGATTCTACATCACCACACAGCCAAAACCACAACCATGTGAAAATGCTGAAGTCAGTGAGTTGAGCTTTGAGGGCCACGATGAAGTTATTGAAATGTCTGACACCCCGTCTGTATCTCTGTCATCCAACGACACAGATCAAGACCAAGATCAGGCAAGCAGCCTTTATCACCCTGTTGTCACCTGCTGCAAATCCTCCAGTCATCGCAGACCACCCAGCTTTCTCAGAGATCAACCTCCTTTTAGAAGGAGACATGATGTAGGACCATTCTGACCCTGAAATTACATTTGGTCCACACAGACGCTGAGTTCTATCAAGACGACACTGATTTATCAGCCTGAAACACCTGATCATTCAACTTTACCAAAAGTAATTGCAATACATCATGCAAATTGCTTCAGTGACATGATTGAAGCGTTTTCTGACCCTCAGATTCTGACCAGGCCACTGGACATTAGGCGATTACTACCGGAGAACTCTGAGGACACTGGTAGTGGGTCAGGCCTTCTCAGAGATGTCTTTAGTGCATTTTGCCAGGATTTCTATGAGGCCTGCCCACTTGGAGCAACGCTGAAAGTACCCTTCATCAGACACCATTTCAAGGCGGACACCTGGAAAGCCATTGGCGCTGTTGTACGCTGACCTTGAACCTACAACTCAGAAGACGTCCAGGCTGTTGAAGTTCCCAGCAGATATGACAGCAAAGCAAAAAGAGGTGGAACATCCTCTCAAATGGTATGTGAAGGAACTGGATGAGGCAAAACTGGGGGAATTCTTAAGATTCTGCTCAGGATGTGATTTGACTGTCAGACTGTATCATGATGGAGTTCATAGTAATGTCTGAAGTCACAAGACCAACATGTGGAATGTTTCTAGAGCTAGCAGAGTGCTATGAAAAGTTCCCAGATTCTCCTACTGAATTCAATGAAATCCTGGACAGCAACATCTGGGTGATGGACATTGTGTAACACAGTACATGGCCCTTCAACCAAGACTTTGCTGTTCTAATCGTTTGACACCAGGGTTGATTAGGTTACTTGAAAACTGTAGTCTGTTACAATTACAAGTTACTTGTCAAAAAAATGTAATCAATAACTTACTCTAAGTACTAAAATAAAAAGTAACATCCCAGAGTACTTTTAGTTACTTTTTGATTACTTCACCACAGCAAACATAAAGAATAAAGACCAGAAAGAATAGAATGTGTCTGCTCAGTGTATTGACACGTCTTAAACACAGCAGATACACATTTCACTTCACAAGTTTTGAACTATGAAAACTCAGTAACCAATCAGGTGTCGAACACTGATTTTGTTTAAAGAATCAAAACTACAATACAAATACAGCTTTTAATTTCCATTCATGAAAATGTGCCCATCTTTTCCAAAACTCTCTCTCTCTCTCTCTCTCTCTCTCTCTCTCTCTCAGTGATAGAGGATACTTCAGCTGACACTGAGCAGGTAATATCACTCACAATAGCAGTAGTGGTAGCACCCACCTTCCCCCCACCTGGTGATGGAGGTCCTCCTCCACCAAAAACCAAAAGGACTCCTGCAGTATGGGACTATTTAAAATTTGTAATTGAAAAGTGATTCAGCATTTTCTTAAGAAGATGCATACAGGTTGATAAAGAAAGTCAACATGTTCGAGCTTGGAGCCGGTGTGTGGAGTTCTGAAACCCAGAAGCAGACCAGGAGGCAGAGCAGCTGCAACTAGCAAACATTTACTGAGATTGCAAGACCTGGGAGATGAGGAGCGGAGACTCCGGGATGCAGAGTGCACCGGGGAGAGGAGGAGCCGGGAGGAGGAGCACTGCACCAGGAGGAGGAGCACTGCACCAGGAGGAGGCGCCGGGAGGAGGAGCACTGCACCGGGAGGAGGAGGAGCCGGGAGGAGGAGCACTGCACCGGGAGGAGGAGCTCTGCACTGGGAGGAGCACTGCATTGGGAGGAGGCGCTCTGCACCAGGAGGAGGTGCAGGGGAGAGGACCGCAGCCGGGAGGAGGAGCACTGCACCGGGAGGAGGCGCACTGCACCAGGAGGAGGCGCTCTGCACCAGGAAGAGGCACAGGGTAGAGGACCGCAGCCGGGAAGAGGCGCACTGAGGAGGTGCACTGCACCAGGACGAGGCGCGCTGCACCGGGAGGAGGCGCGCTGCACCAGGAGGAGGCGCAGTGAGGAGGTGCACTGGACCGGGAGGAGGAGCACTGCATCGGGAGGAGGCGCTCTGCACCGGGAGGAGGTGCAGGGGAGAGGACCGCAGCCGGGAGGAGGAGCACTGCACCGGGAGGAGGCGGACTGCACCAGGGAAGAGGCGCACTGAGGAGGCGCGCTGCACCAGGAGGAGGTGCAGTGAGGAGGTGCACTGCACCGGGAGGAGGAGCACTGGACCGGGAGGAGGCGCAGTGAGGAGGAGCACTGGACCGGGAGGAGGAGCATTGCACCAGGAGGAGGAGCACTGCACCAGGAGGAGGTCCACTGGACTGGGGGGAGGAGCACTGCACCAGGAGGAGGTCCACTGCACCAGGAGGAGGCGCTCTTCACCAGGAGGAGGCACACTGAGGACACCCGGAGTGAGGAGCCGTGAGCGCAGTGAGAGTGGGGATTCAGACGATGGTGAATCAAGGGATTTAGAGGAGGGAGGCTGCTACAACCAAACATGGACACAGGACAACCAAATACAACAGTCCAAGGACCAAAACAAAGAACTGTCCATGGAAAGAAAAGCTTCTGAAGCCCCTGAGTGCACGTTGAAAGGACAGCACATCACACCTCCAGACAAAGTTCTTCCTCCTCTGGAACATTTCAGGAAGTTTGGAATACTAGAAATACTTGAGTGGCTGACAGAACAGACACATTTGTACAGTGCAACACTGTAAACAGCTGACTGCTTTTTCCAGCTGAGGAGAATCTCCAAAGTCAGGAAAATTGGTCTCACAAAAGGATTTGGAGGTGATTATTCATGCTTTTGTGTCTTCACGTTTAGACTATTGTAACAGTTTGTTTTCATGTCTAAACAAGAAGGAGTTGTCTCGCCTGCAGTTAGTGCAGAACTCTGCAGCGAGAATCCTGACCCGCACAAACAGGAGGACGCACATCACCCCCGTCCTTAAAGCTCTCCATTGGCTGCCGGTGTCCTACAGGACCAATTTCAAAATTCTGATTTTAACCTTTAGAGCTTTGTACGGTCAGGCTCCTTCTTATATCAGAGACCTGATCCAGCCTTACGCCCCAGCCAGGGCTCTGAGGTCTGTGGATCAGAACCTCCTGATGGTTCCACGTACTCTGTTCCAGACCAGAGGAGACAGGTCCTTCCAGGCTGTTGCTCCCAAGCTTTGGAACGATCTCCCGCTCTCTCTGCGTTCTCTTAAATCTGTTGATTCCTTCAAGGGTCAACTAAAGACCTATTTATTTCTTCAGGCTTTCGCTTAGTTCTTTTAGGGATGTTATGTATATCAATGTGTTGTCTTGGCCTTTTAAATCTGTATTTGCATTTTATTCCTGTTTTATGTTTTTATTGAAACTGTGAAGCGCTTTGTGACCTTGGTCTGAGAAAGGCGCTATATAAATAAAGTTTTACTTACTTACTTAGTGTGAAGAAATGTGAATATGGTTCAGTTCTGGTTTCCTTCAGCGGTTCTTAGTGCAGAAAAGTAACTAAAGTACTGGAGTCTGTTGTTCAGGATTATACAGCTGCCATACAGCAATGAGGCAATGCCATTTATTTTAATTGTTTTCACTTATTGTGTGATAAAAAGTCAAGATGAAAAATGTTTTTTTTTTTATAAAGCACATTATCAAAGTCTTAATTTATATATTTATATCACAACATATATATATGTGTGTGTGTGTGTGTGTGTGTGTGTGTGTATGTGTATGTGTGTGTGTATGTGTGTGTGTGTGTGTGTGTGTATAGTGAAAATGCAAATAAAAAGGTAAATCTGTGTTATTAAGCAGTATATAGTTTGTGTGAACATCTTCTTTCCGTATTTTTATCATTTGGAGGCCTTACCTCCATTGATCATCGTCAAAAACTATTTCCACAATATTGAGCTTTTACTACCGTATTTTCTCCAAAGCTGCCAGTGCGCCTTATCACCCGGTGCGCCTTATATATGGAAGAATTGCGCTACTTGAGACTGCTATTTGACAGCTGAACACCCAGAAGATTTTATTTTGACAACTCTAACTTCGTTACCGGAGCTTCAGAGCAGACGACACTCCACACAACACCTTCATCACTCATGGTTGCACACCAACATTCTAACAAACCAAAATAAACTAGATGAAATAATGACTCCCTAAACTGGGGAACAAAAACACAGCATAAACACAATCAACACACACACAAGCCCAACAAAAACCCACAATAACCTCCAACAACACAAAATTTGTCGCTGCAAGGCATGATGGGACATCCTGAGCTCCTCAGTGCAGCCGATAGAAACTCCCATAATTCATTGCAGCTGTTTGTGGTGTTTTAAATGCAATTATTGGGGGTTCTATTTGGTTTGTGGTGTCGGTAATAATTGTGTTGTGTTGTGTTTTTGTTGCTTACTTTACGTAGTTTAGTTTATTATCATTATTATTACTGGTAGTTGTAAGTTGTCAACCAGCAGTGAAGAAGGTTTTGTGTGTAGTGTCGTCCTGGCATAGGCTGCAGGTAGGACTATCAAAATAAAGTGTGTGCACCTCTCTGGTTGTTAGAATCAGTGGAAAATATAACCTAATGGCTTTGAGCTGTCAAGGTTGCTGACCACTGGTCTATTCCATGCATAAGGCGGTGCGCCTTATATATGAACAAAGTTGTAAATTATGTCAATTAATGTAGGTGCGCCTTATAGTCCGGTGCGCCTTATAAGGCAGAAAATACGGTGTATGCTTATTTATTTTTATTTTTTAAAGACATGTTCCCTGACTGGGAATTGAACCCGGGCCTCGGCGGTGAGAGAAAATCCTAACCACTAGACAACCAGGGAGCTGATGTACTGTAACTATTTCCACAATGTTGAGCTCTTACTATAGGCTTTTTGGAATTTCCTCAATTTAGTGACAGAAATACTTTATTCATCTCTGGGAGAAATATTTTCTAGTTATATTCCCTGACTGGGAATCAAACCCAGAACACGGTGGTGAGAGCGCCTCATCCTAACTATGAGAGAACCAGGGAGCTCTTATTTGTGGTGGGGGGGGCAACATTCTGCACATTTTATGATTTGAAGGTCTTCCTCTTGCCTTACCTCCATTATTTGTCATCAAAAAAACGTTTCTGCAATTTTCATGATTTGGAGGCCTTACCTCCGTTATTCGTTGTCAAAAACTATTTCCACAATTTTGAGCTCTTACTATAGACTTTTCTCAATTTAGTGACAGAAATACTTTATTAATCTCTGGGATATTAATCAGGAATTAGAATTAATAGTTAAATTAATTATAATTACCAGAATTAACAGTAAAGGTTGACATTTGAGTCACATTTGTGCTCATTAATAAAACAGCAAGTGTGATTCTAAAAATTCAATTTTTTACGATGAAAACAAATAAAACACAGATTCTAACTACCGACACTGTTAAGACAAGAGGCTGTGAGAATCTTGAAGACTCCAAAAACAGTCAACTGGACTGTGTAGAGTTTGGGAAGACATTTTGTCTCTCATCCAAGAAGCTTGTTCACTGAAGAAGTGATGTCCAGGACTCTTGGATGGGAGGTGAAACGTCTTCTTAACTCTACACATTCCACTCAAACACGCTGCACAGAAAGACACGTCGTATCAAAAGCAGATTAAAAACACAGCAGGCAATACATTTAAAAGAGTCACACACTTTTACAACATCCAGTGGTGGCAAACAGGGAAATAATATGTCAGCCTTGTTCACTGTGTTCTTCTCAAAAGCATCACATTCAGTACGAGCAAAGTTTTCCAACTGACTTTACATCACCAGCCAAACTAAGAGCAAGCAGACGGGATTAAAAAACAAAACGCGACCAGCGTGGAGGCAGTGACCAACACGAGCCGTTTTCAGCTCCGTCTTGTCAAATGCACCACGTACGTTACAAAACAAGTTCACCAAGTAACTCTAAACATCCTAGAAAGCGAAATAGAGGCGAGCTGAAGAAAACCTGAGGAGTACTGAAGAGAGCAAGGTGTGTGAGAGTGGGGCACAGCTCTGGCTGCAGAGACGTGTCGGGGGGGGGGCGGCTCTGTGTGTGACTGGCCAATCACAGAGCCTGAAGACACTCACTGACCAAATGAGCATTTTCCTTCAGGACAGCACGATATTGACCAGTTTTACTCGTATCACGCTCGTACTCATCAAAAATGCATTATCCTTATACTGGTCTGAAAGGAGTATCCTGCACAACACTATGACTTAACTCAGACAATCTTTATTCCATATTGTTTTCATGAATTGGAGGACTTACCTCCATTATCAAAATCCATTTCCACAATATTGAGCTTTCACTATTGGCTTATTGGTCTTTTTGTTTTAATCAACTTAGTGACAGATACTTTATTAATCTTAGGAAGATTAAGTTATATTCCCTGACCGGGAATCGAACCCGGGCCACTGCGGTGAAAGCGCAGAATCCTAACCACTAGACAACCAGGGAGCTGTTATGGTATCTTTTCTTGGAGGCCTTACCTCTGTTTTCTGTCCTTACCTCTGTTTGAGAGATCTACAGATATTTTTCAATATATAATTTTTCTTAATGTTGGTATATATTTCAGTAAAACATAAAAACGGAAGGTGTTCTAACTGAACCCTATCCAAACCTAGACCTTCTACATCTGGGAAACAGAATTGGCTTTTTTTAACCCACTCTGCCATGAATTTTAGTCGTGCAGCCCAATGATGAAATTTGAAATTTGGGATGCCAAGTCCTCCTTGTTTGATTGGAAGCTCTTCTGACCTGAGCGTCTCCATGTGCTGCTCTGACGTTTGGCTTCAGGTTTTCACACAAAGGTTTTTGTAACGTAAACATGGACCCAGTGAGTGACGTCCACCTAAAGGATGAGAACCGAGAGGAAGAGCCTCTTGAGCCCCCCCTTGAAGAGAGGATGACTGCGGTCAGGAATCCTCCACTGGGATTGGCCCAGAGACGACAGGAAGTGGGTCACAGGAAGTGCTCCGAAGGAGGGACCGTCTCTTCAGAATGAAATTCACTGCACACGTTTCCATCACCACCAGTGTTGAGGTAGGGCTATAGTGAGACCTCCAAATCATACACATTGTACAATGTTCTATCAATCCCATCAAACCACAGCTCCCTGGTTGTCTAGTGGTTAGGATTCGGCGCTCTCACCGCCGCGGCCCGGGTTCGATTCCCGGTCAGGGAATACAACTTTAAAAAACCTCTCACTAAAGCCCCATTTCCACCACACTAAAGTGGTTGTGACTTATCTACCTAGAACGTATCTAGAACTACACAGTGGTCTCAATCAGTGGCTGTACCGTGGTGTAGTGTGGAGGTGCTGTAGGAGGCCTCCTGACACTGTCAGGCTAAATGTAAAGCATCTTTAGATATCCGACATCCATATCGGTCAGATATCAGCCAAGAAAACGACTCACATTTTATCGGACTGCATTTAAAAACTGGGATCTAAGCGCTCCGATCGTCCTGGACGACCGGCCCCTCCGTCGGTGGCGAGTAACGTGGGGTTTAAACACATAATTGAGCTCCTCCAGCCTCGCGACATTACTCCTCGCCACCCCGGATACATGAAGAAGTTCTAAAGTCTATTGCCGCACAATGCTTATCTTGCTGGAAAGAAAACAATCACATCATGCTCTGACTGCAGGAAGTGGCGATGGAGGAGTAGCGAGGGTTGTCAGCAGGTTAGTTAAACATTGTTCTGGACACAGTCGGTGGAACTGGAGCAGTGAACTATTCACTTTGAGCAGGTGGACGGTGGACAACGTTGTCTTGTGGGTTTTGTTCCCACCGTGTACTGACAGTAAGAACTTGAATTGTTTTCCACTTTAAAGGTATAATTTGTTACTTTTCAGGGTCTTCTAATTCATTTTTTTGTAGACCAGAAAAACACACACTCTTTCTAGAAACAGTGGCGTTTAAGACGACTCTATCCAGTTAAAGCAAAATTCCATCACTAGGATTTTTTCTCAGCATTCTAAAGTGATGAGGACTTGACCAGGAGCAGTTTTGAGGTATTACTGGTCACACAGGCAGCCTGCATGAGTGTCGGATGTATTTAACGTGAGGCAAATTGTAATTGGCCTGTAACCCTGGTGTGTGAAACCAACACTGTCATTAACAAACCACCTGGCACTGCACCAAAACCACATCTTGTACGTTAAGCAGCCGTTCTCCACTCAGATGTCTTCATGACGCCTGATCAAGGAGGATTTGTCTCCCAGTCCCTGGAGAAGAAGGTGTAGCGAAGACCAGGCAGGATTCCAACCAGTGTTTTAAAGTGTCTTCATCCACCTTCAGGACAAATAGTTTGGTGTTGGTGGAGCTGCTGTCTGCTTATTGAATCATGAATATTTGTCCCACTACTGTCCTCCAATGCGATGTCTCTGTCTCTCTTTCTAATGTGGCCTTTTAGACTTTCTGGAGGACTTGT
The DNA here is from genome assembly GCF_963422515.1 of Blennius ocellaris. Taxonomy (NCBI): domain Eukaryota; kingdom Metazoa; phylum Chordata; class Actinopteri; order Blenniiformes; family Blenniidae; genus Blennius; species Blennius ocellaris. The sequence continues at coordinate 24,014,183 of NC_137665.1, read as the reverse complement.
GACGGCACCAGCATGGGCTTGTTTGGAATGAATATGAAGGCTTTATTAATGCTTGGTGATCATTTATCTCCTGTCCTGTTGGATCTCAACTGAGAAGGTGTCTGTTTGTGTTCCAACAAAATGATGTGGTTTCCAAATAGAAGCATGAGAAAACAGCTCAGGAGCCGAACAGTAAGAATCAAACTGAGTGAAAACGTGTTTTTTTTAAATTTTTATTTATACCTAAAGAAGGTTCCGAGTTTACACTGCAATGTTTTGAAAACGACGTCTGTTTGCATGGAAACGGGAGAAACACTGAAAACATTGTGGGTTTTTTGACGCTGTTGTTAGTTTTTGTAATGAAACCAGACTAAACATCAACAAACAATCGCTTCAGGATTTAGTCATATGAAGACATTTATTTGAATTTGAATTTGCCGCCCTCTCCGTCACCCTCCTTCCATCTCGTGGGCGGGGGTTAATGCTGGACGTGAGCGGGGGATCCCGTCCTGGAGGACCCTGGTGTCTCCTCTCTCCTCTGGCCTGGTGAAGCAGCCCCACCTCCAACCAGCTTGACCGGCTTCCGGTTTGCGCCGTTGTCCTGCGCCCTCCTCTGGAAGCTGGAAAACATTTTTGAAAAAGGGTCATTGAGGGGGATCTTAAAACCCATAAACTTTCATCTGCAACTCGTCATTTCAAGCAACAAGGTGAAACGCTGGAAAGCAAACAAAAGTGGGGAAACTGGATCTCTACCTTGAGGATGTTGGGCAGATTCCCCCGTTGGTCTGGGTCGTTGAGGCCTCCTCCTCCTCCTGAAGCCCCCAGTCCCCAGACTGGGCCTCGGTGGTCCGGGCTGGTTTGAGGCTTCTGGAGAGAGCCTCCTTCTCGGCCTTCAGCCGGGCCACTTGCTGCCGGTGTTTCTGGACCAGCTCCTCCTCCTTCGCGGCCGCCTCCTTCTCCCTCATGTCCCAGCGCACTTCCCAGTGCTTGTTGCTGTCGGCCCTCAGCTTCTCGCCGACGGCCTTCAGCTGGACGCAGCGTCTCTCTTTCAAGTCTTTCGCCGCCAGAGCTTCTTTCAGCTGGAGCTCTTTGTCATGCAGGGCCGCTTGGACGGTGTTCAGCTCTGCACTGAGCCGGGACACTTGCAGCTGGTGGTTTTGCAGGAGAGCTTCCACCTTCACAGCCGCCTCCCTCTCCCTCATGTCCCAGCGCACCTCCCAGTGCTTGTTGCTGTCCGCCCTCAGCTTCTCGCTCAGAGCCTTCATCTGGCCGTAGCGCTTCACCTGCGTGTCTCTGGCTGCCAGGGCGTCTTTCAGCTGGCGGTCCTTCTCCTCCAGCTGGGAGGCCATGAGCCGTTGTTTTGCCTCCATGGCGCTCAGCTGACTGTCCTTCTCCTTGTGCAGTCTGGTAAAGTCCACCATCTGCTGCATGCAGGCGTCTCTGTAGTAGAAGAGCGCCTGGCGCAGGGACTTGATCCTCGGGGAAGTCTCACTGGCTTGGTTGTTCTCCATTTTTGAAAAACAAGAACTGTCCAAAACTGGGAAGCTGTATCAGATGCTGGGAAATGGCTGTGATCTCGCTCGTGTCTCTGAAGGACTGAGTGCAGATAGACGTCTGCAGGCTGCTCTCACTGGTCTCGGGTCAAAGGATCAAAGGATCAAAGGACAGGTTTACCTCGAATTCCCATTGGAATTCCCCTAATGCAGATAGGCGAACAAACTGTTCTGGGGTCAGATTGAATATCTCCATCACCCACTTTGTTGTTTTTCCTGCACCTGAAGCTTTGACAGCAGGAATATCTCAGTGGAATACTTGAGTGAAATAATTTTTCAAAAATGACAAAATGTTATCTATTTTAAAAATATAGATACTAAAGACAAAATAGATAAAGTGTCAATAAAATAACTGTTACAAATTCCCTGTGAAGTGTATTGTGTGTTGTGTTAGAATAGGGGTTTTTCGTCAGGCATTATTTTGGACAACCCAGTCAGGTGATGGGGTCCTCGTGTTATGTCCCGGCGAACGGAGTTTTTCTGGTAATAATAAGACGGTACTGAACCCCTCGTTACATGTTGAATGCGTTTGTGAAGAAGTAAGTCTTTAATAGTCATCAAGCATGCCTACAAGTGTTCATATTCAGTGTATAGGTCGGTAGATGTGTGTTTGGTAACAGTTCTGTGTCATTTAGCTCGGATGTAAATGATGCTAATGCTAATCGGCTAGCTCTGTCTGCACGTGTGTGACACTATAAGGGATTTAATTCAGTTTATGGAGTATTCTTACCACTGGTTCTTGATTTGTACGTTCTTTATGTGTTACAGAAAACCATTCTACATTCTACATTCGCCATTCATCATCATTCTACATTAATCATCGTTCATTCGTTATACATTCACTTATTTATCATTTGTCGGGAATCCACGTTCTGTACTGCCAGCTGATTCTATTAAAAGGGATAAAGTCAACACCCGGTGTCCATATCTGCTCTCTGACCGGAGTAGTCGTCCTGGATAAAGTGGTCCCAGCATCATAAGCCCCGTCTCCACCGCACAAAAGCCCCGTCTCCACCGCACAAAAAGTACCAGCCTAGACCGGTCTAAACCGCTCCGGTTCGCGTCTCACGACAGGAATGCAGTCTAAACCGCTCCAGACCGCTCCAAAGGCGACCGCTTTTCCGCTACCCTTCCGTTGGGGTGCCGGGGACCATGGAACGGGTCTGAGCTTGAGCTGCTGTCTGCTGATTGGTCAGTGATTTACGTCATTCTCGGAAGTCCCGCCTCTACACACGGCAACACGGGTTTCATTTCACAAGATGTCGAAAGAAAATACGTGGACCGGTGCGGAGGTCCAGCTCTTCCTCTCCATTATAGGAGAGGAGGGGGTCCAGCAGGAGCTTGACGGGGCGGTGCGGAATGAGAAGGTGTTTCGAGTGGTGGTGGAACGGATGGCGGCACATGGCTTCGTCCGCACGCCAGCACAATGTCGCTGCAAGCTAAAGAAGCTGCGCAGCGACTACCGCCGGGTGAAGGACCACAACGGCAGGAGTGGATCCCAGCGGAAGCACTGACGGTGGTATGAAGCCATGGATGCTATTTATGGCCACCGGCCGGAGAGTCAGGGACGTGAAGGTGGCGTGGACACAGCAACGGCGCTGCTGGAGTCGCTGATGGAGGAGAATGGTGAGTTGAATGCTCCAAAATGTGCTGACAACCTCTGCTCATTGTAGTAAATAAACCCTGTGACTATGCATTCATCCGCGGCTTTCCTCAGAGCCTTTCTTTTAACAATTGCATTGAAAACAATGCCAAATGCTGTTTGTTTTGGTTAGCTTCAGCCGCTAGCGCGGTCTTAACGCTAGCCTGTCGTGTTTTTAGCATGTGGGCTATGCTACATTTCAGGAAGTGGGAGAGGCAGCTTCCACCTCCTCCGGCACCAGTGCCGCGCCACAGTCCCCTCTGTCCCCGACGCCGTCAGCTCCATCACCCTCCCCGTCTGCTCCATCACCCTCCCCGTCTGCTCCATCACCACTACCACCCCTGACTGAAGCAGCCAGTTGTAAATATTGTAAATAGTTGTTATTGTGTTCTGTTAATACAATTTTGATTTTCCATACGTGTTTGTGTTCATTGAATCAATATCAGCACAGAAGTAGCAACTTTCCATATCATGCCATCAATACAGATATGGCACTGTGCCAACAGGGAAACTGACATGTCCTTTATTTGTGATGCTGAATATGTTAAGTAAAGGTAAGTGTATTAATGTAATAAGATCTTGCACTTTGCTCCATAAGATATTGTCCCCCCCCCCCCCATTATGTGAAACACATTTATTATAATTATATTGACTATACATACCAAGTCCATATGTGCAGAATGAAACGAATGCCCTTATAATGGCTCCTGAGCATGGTGTTAGCCAGTGTCAATGTAAATATTGGAATATTCTGTGTAGTAGCTATAAGCTGAAATATTACAAGCTGTCTTCAGAAAGGATAAACACTTTAAATAAGGAGGGACAACAAGGAGGCAACTGTGGTTGGAACATATATTTACAGGAACTATGTACATTGCAGGAGGTCTTTATGCATTTAAATACTGCATTACAGCCTCTCTGACGTCCTGCCATCCTCATCTGCACCCGGAGCCAGTGCCTCTGCAGGTTGGTCTGCTGCAGCTGCTGGTGTGTCCCACTGGTCGCTGTAGTCCTCTCCATGGGACTCACACAGGTGGTGCAGAGCACAACACACCACCTCCATCGACTTCACCAGGCTGATGTCACTGCGTTCCTCTTAAGAAGGCAGCGCCAACGACCCTTCAGCCTGCCAAAGGCGTTCTCCACCACCACCCCAGCTCGTGGAATCTTCCGGTTGTACACCTGCTGTTCTGCAGTCAGATGGATGGATGAACCCAGGGACAATCATGTCCCACCACTCCTGGCTTCGGTTCACATCCACACTGCAGGTCCTCTGCGGCGACTCCGGAGCAACAACATGAGCTGAAACACACACAGAGCACATATTTTCATATCATAACAACATATTATAAGCTACACACACATGCTACATGTTTGAATACACAACTACTCCAATTTGCTTTGTACAATTACAACACAACAAACACAAGGTCGAATAATGTGGAGGACAACACGCGAAATGGACAAAACACGTGAAAATGACGCTGATGCACGGACATGACTACAAAGAAACATGGAACAACAAACATGCACAACTTGTGGACGAGCCACAATGGTCATAACAACCTCATTCTTTAGATTATCAGGTAATGACTGTAAAAACAGGAGCCAACGTGCTATAATCAGGTAATGAAACTAGTCACATGTCATGAAGATTTCACTTTTGTGAATTGTAGCGGCAACTCTATGAACTCACTACGTTTATCACGAGGTCATATTACACTTCATAAGCTGTGTCTGGCTCACATTAAAGGTTAAACATGTATTATAGCAGCAGTTACATTGTTGGAAAGTCACAGAGAATGTTTGTTTGTCGTGAGGCTGCTTACCCTGTTGCGTCTCCTTCTTCTTCTCCTGTCCACCTCGTGCGTCGGGAACGCTATCGACCGCAACAATGTCATTCTTCTCCTGTGAGCGCGCAGCACTGCTTCCTCCAGCAAAACGTGTTCTTGCACGTAAAACAACAACCATGCAAGCACAACAACGACCACCACTTATCCTCCATGTTGCTCCGAGCTTCTCCCACAATCCTTTTCCACGCTTCGTTCTTGCGTGATGACGTCACCCCCTGCGTCGTTACGCGGCGCTCAACATCCCGCCCACTTTTGACGCTCCTCTCTGCAGTGGAGACGGTCGGGGTTAGTGCTTCCGAACCGCTCCGAACCGCTCCGCTCCGGCCCGGCACTTGTGTGCGCTGGAGACGGGGCTTTTGTGACCTTGGTCTGAGAAAGGCGCTATATAAATAAAGTTTTACTTACTTACTTAGTGTGAAGAAATGTGAATATGGTTCAGTTCTGGTTTCCTTCAGCGGTTCTTAGTGCAGAAAAGTAACTAAAGTACTGGAGTCTGTTGTTCAGGATTATACAGCTGCCATACAGCAATGAGGCAATGCCATTTATTTTAATTGTTTTCACTTATTGTGTGATAAAAAGTCAAGATGAAAAATGTTTTTTTTTATAAAGCACATTATCAAAGTCTTAATTTATATATTTATATCACAACATATATATGTGTGTGAGTGTGTGTGTGTGTGTGTGTATGTGTGTGTGTGTGTGTGTGTGTGTGTGTGTGTGTGTGTGTGTGTGTGTATAGTGAAAATGCAAATAAAAAGGTAAATCTGTGTTATTAAGCAGTATATAGTTTGTGTGAACATCTTCTTTCCGTATTTTTATCATTTGGAGGCCTTACCTCCATTGATCATCGTCAAAAACTATTTCCACAATATTGAGCTTTTACTATATGCTTATTTTTTTTAATTTTTTTTTAAAGACATGTTCCCTGACCGGGAATCGAACCCGGGCCTCGGCGGTGAGAGCACCGAATCCTAACCACTAGACAACCAGGGAGCTGTGGTTTGATGGGATTGATAGAACATTCTACAATGTGTATGATTTGGAGGTCTCACTATAGCCCTACCTCAACACTGGTGGTGATGGAAACGTGTGCAGTGAATTTCATTCTGAAGAGACGGTCCCTCCTTCGGAGCACTTCCTGTGACCCACTTCCTGTCGTCTCTGGGCCAATCCCAGTGGAGGATTCCTGACCGCAGTCATCCTCTCTTCAAGGGGGGGCTCAAGAGGCTCTTCCTCTCGGTTCTCATCCTTTAGGTGGACGTCACTCACTGGGTCCATGTTTACGTTACAAAAACCTTTGTGTGAAAACCTGAAGCCAAACGTCAGAGCAGCACATGGAGACGCTCAGGTCACAAGAGCTTCCAATCAAACAAGGAGGACTTGGCATCCCAAATTTCAAATTTCATCATTGGGCTGCACGACTAAAATTCATGGCAGAGTGGGTTAAAAAAAGCCAATTCTGTTTCCCAGATTTAGAAGGTCTAGGTTTGGATAGGGTTCAGTTAGAACACCTTCCGTTTTTATGTTTTACTGAAATATATACCAACATTAAGAAAAATTATATATTGAAAAATATCTGTAGATCTCTCAGTGCTATTTGTAAATATTTTGGGCTTGACAAATATTCATTCTTGGCTCCTGTTGCTAATAATCCAGATTTTAGACATTCCTGTACTGATGCTGGGTTTAACGAGTGGAGAGAAGCTGGCATCATAAGAAGTTTGGATGTTTATGCAGACGATGCTCTTAAGTCTTTTCAACAATTAAAGCACGAGTTTAATATTTCTCAAGCCCACTTCTTTCGATATCTACAAATGAGAAGTTACCTTAGTTCTATTGAATACTACAAACAAGGTGGAAAAACCAATGTGCTAGATAACATCTTATTAAAGGCAGCTGCATTGAAAAGTAAAACAATGACACACATTTATGATCAAATTACAGCAAACAACAAAGGTTTAATAAGTATTAAACAAAGCTGGGAACTTGATTCTGGTGTTCAACTGGAAGACCAGATATGGAGCAAAGTATTAGACCATGCAAGACCAATGACTAAATCAAACCAATCACATGAAGTACAATATAAAATCATTAACAAGCTGCATGTGACTCCTTTATCCTTGCGAGAATAGAGAAACTGGAACTTGGAGAAACTGGGAGATTTGTCTCTGGAGTTCATCTGGGAGGAAACTGCAGCTTGATGAGGTTTCCTCAGAGATGAAAGATGGCGCTGACCGCTCAGCTGCTAGTTGCTTCGGCTCCGGACACTCTCTTACTTCTTCTGTTACTTTCTATAATTTCTAGACGTGCTTTTACTTTTTATTTTAAAGTAGGCAGAACGGTGTGCAATTGGGCACATGGGGAGCCTACTTTTGTCGCACTTTTGCTCGGATTCCTACTGTTTTCGGCACTTTGGGACTCCGCGGTGGGGAACCCCCACAGCGGCACACGGGATCCCTTTGTTTACACACAGGATCCCTTTGTTTACACACGGGATCCCTTTGTTTACACACGGGATCAGCTGTTTGGACTCAGAGACGCTGCTCACCTGCACACGGAGAAGCCTTATATCCCCTTTTCCGCGGAGCTCCGGAGAAAGCGCAGGGGCTGCAGAGGTGGACGTACGAGGCGGAGGAGGCCGTTTTTCCCCGGTATCGTCATGGGTAACGTACGCTCCATCTCCAACAAGATGGAGGAGCTGGCTGCGCTGACCCGCCACCAAAGGCCTTACCGGGAGTGCGCACTCATGTGCTTCACGGAGACATGGCTTAATGGACAGACGCCGGACGCTGTGGTCTCCGTGGACGGATTCAAACTTGTGCGCGCAGACCGGTGTGTGGCGGGGAGCGGAAAGAGGAAAGGCAGGGGACTCGTGGTCTTTGTGAACGAACATTGGTGTAACTCGGACCACGTGCACGTGAAAGAACAAGTCTGTTCCCCGGACCTGGAGTTAATGGTGTTCAGCATGAGGTCCTATTATTTGCCTAGGGAGATGTCACACGTGGTGGTTTTGTGCATATATATTCCTCCCTCTGCTGATGCGGCAGCAGCATGTGAACGTATCGGCGCCACCGTGACTCAGATCCAGACGCAGCACCCCCCCCCCCCCCCCCCCCCCGCGCCCTTCTGCTTCTCAGCGGAGACTTTAACCACGCCCCTCTCTCAGCCACTCTACCTACTTTCACACAGTACGTGAAGTGCCGCACAAGAGACAATAGGACTCTGGACTTAATGTATGCGAATGTGAAGGACGCCTACACGTCTGCTCCCCTCCCCCCGCTCGGGCGCTCAGACCACAACCTGGTTCACCTGAGACCGGTGTCCACACCCAAGGTGAGGAGACAGCCAGCGCAGAAGAGGACTGTGACAGTGTGGAGTGAAGAGGCCAGTGAGAGGCTTAAAGACTGTTTTCAGACCACAGACTGGGACATGATTTGTGACTCTCATGGGGACGACATCGATGGCCTCACCCACTGCGTCACGGACTACTTAACTTCTGTGTGGAGAACACCGTGCTGACCCGGAAGGTCCGGAGTTTCTCCAACAACCACCCCTGGGTGACCCCTGAGCTTAAAGCCCTCCTGAACCAGAAGAAAAGGACTTTCAACTCAGGGGACAGAGAGGAGCAGAGGAGAGTCCAACACGAGCTCCAGGAGGATCAGGAAGGCCAAGAAGGACTCTGGGCAGAAGCTGGAGCAGAAACTGGACCAGGGCAACGCGTGACGTGTGGAGGGTCTAGAGAACATCTCCGGATTTGGACGGAGTGCCAGAGGGACAGCTGATGGAGACCAGCGCCGGGCGGACCAATTCAACCAATATTTCAACCGTTTTGATTCTCCCCCCGCTCCCTCTGCCCCCCGTCCTGCTCCCTCCGCCCCCCTCCCTCCCCTCCCCCGCTCCCTCCGCCCCCCTCCCTCCCCTCCCCCCGCTCCCTCTGCCCCCCGTCCTGCTCCCTCTGCCCCCCTCCCTCCCCCGCTCCCTCTGCCCCCCGTCCTGCTCCCTCCACCCCCCTCCCTCCCCTCCCCCGCTCCCTCTGCCCCCCTCCCTCCCCTCCCCCGCTCCCTCCGCCCCCCTCCCTCCCCTCCCCCCGCTCCCTCTGCCCCCCGTCCTGCTCCCATCTCTTCACACGTCTCCAGCTCAGTGGACACTGGCCCCCTCCCCCGACCATCCTCACCTGCCTCCTGCCCCCCCGCACCCACGTCTCCAGCCCCCACCATACGGACTTCCTCAATCACCTGCCCTACCCCCAGCAGTCTACCCCCGTCCCCCCCTGACTCCCCCCTCTCCATCACACCGGACCAGGTGAGGAGAGCTGAGGCGACTGAAGCAGAGGAAAGCTACAGGACCAGATGGCATCAGTCCCAGGCTGCTGAGGACCTGTGCAGACCAGCTCTCCCAGGTCCTGGGCCTCAGCCTGGAGAAGGTCCCAGTCCTGTGGAAGACCTCCTGTGTGATCCCGGTTCCTAAAACAGCCCACGCCAGGGAACCGGCCCACTACAGACCAGTCGCCCTGACCTCCCACCTGATGAAGACCATGGAGCGGCTCGTCCTCACCCACCTCCGCACTGTGGTGAGCTCCACCCTGGACCCGCTGCAGTTTGCCTACAGGCCTAACATCGGAGTAGAGGACGCCGTCATCTACCTGCAGCAGGGGGCCTCACCCACCTGGAGCCCGGCGGGAGCCCGAGCGCTGTGAGGGTCATGTTCTTTGATTTCTCCAGTGCTTTCAACACCATCAGGCCGGCGCTGCTGCGAGGGAAGCTGGAGGACGTGGGAGTGGATGAACATCTCACTGCATGGACCATTGACTACCTCACGGACCGACCACAGTATGTGAGTTTGAGGTGGTAGTCTGCAGCACCGGGGCCCCTCAGGGCCCCTCAGGGCACCATCCTCTCACCGTTCCTCTTCACCATCTACACGTCGGACTTCACCTACAACACGGACAGCTGTCATCTGCAGAAGTTCTCCGATGACTCCGCCATCGTGGGCCGGGTGTCCGAGGGGAACGAACTGGAGTACCGGTCAGTCATCATGGACTAACTGGAGTACCGGTCAGTCATCATGGACTTTGTGGAGTACCGGTCAGTCATCATGGACTTTGTGGACTGGTGTGATCCAACCACTTGTGCTTGAACACCAGTAAGACGAAGGAGATGGTGATGGACTTCAGGAGGAAGAGACCACCACACACACCGGTGAACATCCAGGGGGAGGACATTGAGGAGGTGGACAGTTTCAAGTACCTGGGTGTTCACCTCAACAATAAACTGGACTGGTCCCACAACACCGACACCCTGTACAAGAAGGGCCAAAGTGGCCCCCACCTTCTGAGGAGACTGAGGTCCTTCGGAGTGAGCAGGCCTCTGCTCAGGACTTTTTATGACTCTGTGGTGGCCTCTGCTCTCCACTACGCTGCCGTGTGCTGGGCCCCTGGGCCCCCTGGCCCCTGGCCCCTGGGCCCTGGCCCCGGGCAGCACAGAGCGGGACAAGAACAGACTGGACAAGCTGGTCAGGAGGGCCAGCTCCGTCCTGGGCCCCTGGCCCCTGGACTCTGTGAAGGAGGTGAGCGACAGGAGGGTGGTAGTTAAGGCCACCTCCATCATGGACAACACCACCCACCCACTGCACGGGACTGTAGAGGAGCTGAGGAGCTCTCAGTGGCAGACTGAGACACCCTCAGTGTAGGACGGAGCAAGTCCTTCATCCCCACTGCTGTCAGACTGGACAACAGGACTGTGTAGTAACAGTGACAGTATGTGCAACAACCCTGCACCTAGGACACTTTATCTAAGTCACTTTAATTTGAAAAAATTGTATATAAGATACCTCTATTCCACTAACTGTGTGCACTTTCCTTGCCCTTTCTACTAACAGTTTGCATTCCTCTCCTTTCCTCATGTGTCCTCAAGAGCTGTATGGAACAAGTACATTTCTCCACTGTGAGATTAATAAAGGCGATCTTATCTTATCTTATCTTATCTTGATCATCAGTTTCACAGAGAAATAAAGGTTCCTCACATCTGCTGTACCAGCTCTAGATCTGTTTACAGAAGGTTTGTTAATTTGAGGGAAAAAATATTTGAAAGTGAATGTTTAAGATTTGTTTTTTTTGTTTTTTTTTAATCTGTAGGAAAAACCTTTAATGGGCTGTATGCTGTATAATGTTTTCTGGGGGATTTTTTTTTTATTAAAAAAAGACATTTTTAAATACATTACAGTCATTCCAATTTGCTTTCATAGAGAAAATAGAAAAGCCCAACATATCCACATGAGCAGCAGGTGTGTTTGTGACTGGAAAGGAAAAACTCCCCAACAGGGAGAAACTTTGTAGAAACCAGACTCAGAGGTGGAGGAATTCTGCGGACCGGTTGGGGTGAAAGGATGGAGGAGAGGAAAGACAGAGAGCTAGGAGGGAAGGAGGGACCGTCTCTTCAGAATGAAATTCACTGCACACGTTTCCATCACCACCAGTGTTGAGGTAGGGCTATAGTGAGACCTCCAAATCATACACATTGTAGAATGTTCTATCAATCCCATCAAACCACAGCTCCCTGGTTGTCTAGTGGTTAGGATTCGGCGCTCTCACCGCCGAGGCCCGGGTTCGATTCCCGGTCCGGGAATACAACTTTAAAAAATCTCTCACTAAAGCCCCATTTCCACCACACTAAAGTGCAGGAACAGAGCAGTACAGTGGGTCTGGTACCTGTTTCCACTGCAGAGAGGAGCTTTAAAAGTGGGCGGGGCTTAAGAGCTCTGCAGATATGTGATGTTACAACAGTCGTCTCAGCTTGGCTGCAGATCTGGATCTTATGAATCCTCTGTTGTTGTTTACATCCTCCACTTTGCACTTGTTGTTTAGTTAACTGTTACATTTTGCAGCCGTAACTTCCGTGTTTGTCCTGAGAGAGCGACTTGTCCAGTCCCTGGACGCCCAGAGCAGGAGTTTGGTTCACATTGCCGGCAGTCAGTCAGACCTGTTCCCAGTGCACGTTGGCCTCGGCAGGGCTGTCCTCTGTCACCGGTTCTGTTCATTACTTTTATGGACAGAATCTCTAGACACAGCCAGGGGCCGGAGGGGGTCTGGTTTGACCACCACAGGATCTCCTCTCTGCTTTTTGCAGATGATGTGGTTCTGTTAGCTTCATCAAACCTGGACCTTCAGCGTGCACTGGGGCAGTTCACAGCCGAGTGTGAAGAAACTGGGATCTCCAAATCATGTAAATTGCAGAAATCCCCCCCCAAAAAAGAAAGCAGAGGTAAGGCCTCCAAGAAAAGATACCATAACAGCTCCCTGGTTGTCTAGTGGTTAGGATTCTGCGCTCTCACCGCAGAGGCCCGGGTTCGATTCCCGGTCAGGGAATATAACTAAATCTCCCAAAGATTAATAAAGTATCTGTCACTAAGTTGATTAAAACAAAAAGACCAATAAGCCAATAGTGAAAGCTCAATATTGTGGAAATGGATTTTGATAATGGAGGTAAGTCCTCCAATTCATGAAAACAATATGGAATAAAGATTCTCTGAGTTAAGTCATAGTGTTGTGCAGGATACTCCTTTCAGACCAGTATAAGGATAATGCATTTTTGATGAGTACGAGCGTGATACGAGTAAAACTGGTCAATATCGTGCTGTCCTGAAGGAAAATGCTCATTTGGTCAGTGAGTGTCTTCAGGCTCTGTGATTGGCCAGTCACACACAGAGCCGCCCCCCCCCGACACGTCTCTGCAGCCAGAGCTGTGCCCCACTCTCACACACCTTGCTCTCTTCAGTACTCCTCAGGTTTTCTTCAGCTCGCCTCTATTTCGCTTTCTAGGATGTTTAGAGTTACTTGGTGAACTTGTTTTGTAACGTACGTGGTGCATTTGACAAGACGGAGCTGAAAACTACGGTGGCCCTGAAGTGCAAACCACAACAACAAATCACTAAACACAACAACAAATTGAAAAACACAACTGCAAATTGAAAAACACAACAACAAATCACTAAACATAACAACAAATTGAAAAACACAACTGCAAATGAAAAAACACAACAGCAAATCATTAAACACAACAACAAATTGAAAAAAACAACAACAAATGAAAAAACACAACATTAGCTAGTAACGCAAACGCAATGTTTATGAAAGCAGTTGATGAAATGTAAATTATTGACATTATAAGCAAATGTAAGAACAAAAAGGTGGAGCGACTGGATGACGTTGATATGGCTCTAATTAATGCAGCCAATGGTGGAATTGTAAAACCTTCAATTATATTCCTTATTTATCCTTCAAAACTGGTGTTTTTTCCATGTAAAATGAAAACCACTAAAGTCATACCACTAGACAAAGATGGAGACAGAAATCAATTGACTAATTATAGACCGGTGTCTTTACTCTCCCAGCTCTCTGAAATATTTTAAAAGTGTTTGTCAATAGATTCGATAACTTTATAGAGAAGTCTGGACTGCTGGGTGAGAGTCAGGATGGATTCAGGTCAAACATCATGGCATTAATGGAATTAACTGAATTATCGCTTCCAGAGACAATAAGACATTTGCAGTTGGTGTATTCATAGATTTGAAAAAAGCATTTGACACAATCGATCATTATTTAATAAATAAATTGGAAAGATATGGAATCAGAGGGGTTGAACTGAAGTGGATGAGAAGCTCCATAAGTAACAGAAATCAGTTTGTGCAAATAGGGCTTTGCAGTTCAACATGTTTAAATATAACTTGTTATACTTTGGGTCTGAAAACATTTATTTTGTACATTAATGATATATGTAGGGGGTCAAACATCTTAAAATGTGTCTTATTTGCTGATGATACTAATATATTATTTTGTGACGGGGAAAGTTTGCAGGAGCTTTTGGAGGTGAGTCAACCAGCAGAAATGAGTAAACCAATAACATGGTTTGATTTGAATAAATCATCATTACATTTAAATAAAACCAAACTCATGTTGTTTGGTTGGTTGTGGTAAATATGTCAAATATTTTCAATATAGTTTGGTGTGTCATCTCCCACAACCCTGTGCAATATGTCAGGGTCTTAATCAAATACAGAGTTATTGTATTTATTGAACTCGTTGTAAAAAAAATAAATAAAAACAAATAATTCAATACAATATAGAACAAAAGTTTTCAAATTCCTGCATAAAAGATGTTGCAGCAACGTACAGGAAGAACCTGGTAAGTCATATTTTTAAGTCACACACACACACACACACACACACACACACACACACACACACACACACACACACACACACACACACACACACACACACACACACACACACACACACACACACACACACACACACACACACACACACTGTCCTGCTCGTTGAGGCTCATCAGTCTCACCTGCAGCTCTTCAGCAGCTGGAGGCTTTAAAAGCTGCTGCTGCTTCACTGCCTCTCAGTGCGTTGACGTCTCTGGCTGCTGCACTGTGTTGAAATGGGGCAAAGAGGGTTGTTCTTTCTGTTTCTGTCATTCAGATGTCAAGTTGACCTCTGGTTATGTTTGTATTTGATCTTTTTAGTTCAGATGTCAAGTTGACCTCTGTTTTCATTTCAGTTTTTGTCGAGATGGGCAAATGAAGCCTTGTGAACTTTTTGAGGCTTCTTCCTGATTGTACCGAAAAAAGACTCAAAGCTCCAAAGGCCAAACCAGTGACTTCTAGTGGTCTACTACAATTATAGCAGCAATGAATGATTCACGCATCGATTCCAGTTCCAACACAAATGCAATCAAGTCACGACTAAGCAGTTGTGTCTTCATTCTAAGAATCATTGTTCTCACATGAAAGTGTTACTGTATATTGTCAATTGACTAATAAAATGTTAAATGTGTCGCCTGTAATGACTTAAAAGTGGGACTGGGTTTGTTTCAAATGCAACAATGTACATTGGTGAATATATGGGCTTGTGCTACAAGGGAATTATTATTATCATGTGTGCATAAGGGAAATGTGCTTGGGGACTTTATTTTTGTGCACTTTTTTTTTTTTTTTTTACAAGTTTTTATTCAAAAACTAAATCTTTTCGATTGTGCTCGGCTTTAAGCGGCTTCTTCTTTGGCTGACGATCTCGCCAGCCTTAGAAAAGATTCTCTCACATGGCACTGAGGATGCTGGCGGGGAAAGATATTGCATCGCCACTGTGAAAAGGTGTGGGTGTGCAGTTTATTGGAGCAGCCAATGTTTTACTGGGTCCTCTGCTCTGGGCAGCAGTTTGTCCTTCAGATATCTGGATAAGTAAAGAACAAATATAACGGTATCATTTCAGCAAGAGATGAATATAAAAAGTAAAAAATGTTAACCTCTGGCGGTGCAGTTTGATGGCCGCTGTGCCTCCATGTGGCGTCCAGCAGGTCCCTGTTGCTTTGACTGGACGGACCCTCTGCAGGCGGCAGTGGCAGAGCTGGCTCAGGCATCACATTAGCACATTCCCTGGTGAGCCTTTCCACCGCTGCCTGACAGTTTGATGTGCTACACAATCCCTCCTCTTTAAGTCTAGGGTCAAGTAATGTTGCAAGCGTTGGTGAAGAAAGTTTTTCCAGCATGGCACATTTCTCTGGCAGGTTTGTGTTTATGTTCTGGACGAGGTTCCTGGCGGTGTGGTGTGTTACTGAAGCACACTGTCTGGAAATCTGGTGCTTCAGCATTTTTACACTTGGGATGACTTTTGATCCAGAGACCCTCTTCTCAGTGGACATTTCTTCTGTGGCCTGGTGGAAGGAAGAGAGGACTGTGATGCATTGATTCATGCTTTCATAATCCTCTGTGGAAAACGGCAAGAGTGGGGTGTTGAGGCTGCTGAGTGCTGCACCCAGAGGCTCCGTCAGCTCATACCGCCGCTGGAGCGTTGAGAATGTGCTGTTCCAGCCGGTGTCCACCTCCTGTACAAGTCTGTGCTCTGGTCGGCCCGCCTGTCGCTGGATTTCACACTGCTTTTCTGTTCCACCCGGGCTCTTGTCCTGCAGTGAGCCCGGTTGAAGTTCTGCTGGGGGCCTGGTTCAGGGTCTGGGTCAGGGGTCAGCAGCCGGGGTTGGCATGGTAACCCCTGTCACCCAGCAGAAGGCCATCAAACTCTCCTGTAATGTCAAGTGGACACATTAAATGATATGCATGAGGGAGAGAGGTGAATTATATTGTGCAAATCCTGAGGCTACTTACCACGCTGCAGTATGGTGCTGAGGTGTGACTCGTGGTACGTCCGTGAGTCGTGGACTGACCCAGGCCACTTGGCCTCCACATTACTGATGATGTGTGAAGCGTCACATATGATCTGGATGGTGCACAGAATAAGAGATGTTTCACTATGATACACTCTTTCTTGAACATTCTGAAACAATCAATCCTCATGTACCTGCACATTGATGCTGTGAATGGACTTCCTGTTCACAAATTCTGCTTCATTGTGAGATGGAGCTTTGACAGGGATGTGCGTTCCATCAATGCAGCCAATCACATTTGGGAATCCTGAAAGACAGGAAAATTACTCATCCTACTCTAAGATTGTGCCACAATATCATTAACAGAATTGTATTTAATATCTATTTAATGGATCTCATCATTCACCTGCAATCCTGTGGAACTCCTCCTTGATGATTCGTGAAGGTTTCACTCCAGGGAAAACCACAAAGGTTGCTAAAAACCTTTTTAGGGCCAGGCACACTTTTCTGATTGCCCTGCATACAGTGGCCTTACTGAGGTGCTCTGCGTCTCCAACATTATACAGAAAACTGCCATTTGCGAGGAAACGCAGAGCAACACACAGTATCTGGTGGGACGTCAGGGCAAGGCTGCGGCTGGTGACGTTGCCAATGTACGGACCGATTAAACTGCCGATGTATATAATTGTCTCGGCAGTAAAACGGTACCGCTCAAACAAGAAGGTGTCTGGATATGCCAGTACATCTATGTCTGATGATGATCTGGCGGCGAATATGACATTCTCGGTGGAGTAATGCTGCGCCTTCATCGACCGGATCGTTCACAAAAGGACATGCCATAGTGAGGGAAAAAAGTTCACGTCTAATTTGCCTCTGGAATAAGGCACTGCGAACTGTTTCGCCAAAACTCCCCCGCTGAATGAGGAAATGAAGTCCCGTGTCCGTCTGAAAGGGGGCGGAGCCAGAGCAAAACTCCAGGTTCACTGACAAAAACCTGCTCCCGACCAGGTTAGTTCTTGAGCGTCTGTTGCCCCGGTAACTGACCGAGAGTTGACGTTTCCCCGCTTCGTGAAACAGGCTTGAGTTACCCCGCTTCCTCTGGTTTGAGTTACCTCCCGTCGTGAAACGGAAAATCCCACATTTCCCTCAACTCGGTGTTCATTAACCTGGGGTAATCGATAAACCTGCTTCATGAAACGGACCTCTGGATCTTTGCTCCTCATTTTACAAGCTCTGACCAAGTCATGTGGAGACCTTTCAGTAAACCAAATGAGTGTAAAGATGAGAAAACGAGTCTTATTTTATGCATGTGAAAAGACACGGGCACATTTGGTGTTGACCCTTTTATATTGTGGAATTGGGATGTTTTCTACATGCTCAAAACTTCAAATATCCAGAACTTCCACCCAAAAAGTGAAATTGTGAGACAGTGGAACGCCACTGGTGTAGATAGACGTGCAGGAGTTCAAGCAGCCACCAGGTGCAGACGATCACACTGGTTGCTGCTCAGAGCCTCTAACTGCTGTGAACCATGACGGAGACATTGGGCCCAAATCCTCTACGAAGTTCTACAGTTCAACTTTGGTTGGAAAGACTATGAACCTACACAATATATTGAAAGGTGCTCTGGCCTCTGTGAGAAGGTTGTGGGTTCAAATCCAGCCCATAAGTCACATAAAGACACTCAGTAATGACGCACACACACTGAGTAATGACGCAGCAGATCCACAGGAGGTTTTGGAGAAGAAATGCAGCCATTCCACGTCTTCAGGGCTGATTGGCAGAACTAAAGGATGGCATCATGTGGTTCCGTTCACTGTGTTGGTTCCTCTGAGAACTGGAGGTTCTTGGCCTGTGGAAGGGTCATTTCTGGACTGTTTATTGGATTTGGCAGAGCTTCTCAGCCGTCTGGTCATTTCTCTGCTTGGGATGAGAACTACATGTCTGAGTGCTTATCAAGCTGGAAACCAGTTGACTGGACAACTCCTGATCTGAAAACTATGATGGAGTCAAATGTAATGACGGACGCATACCGATTCTGGAATCAGTGCTTCAAACAAGATCTTTGGAAGTGACAAATCATGAATAAACACCCAGATTGTGCTGAAAGAGTTAAAGCTATGCTGTTTGGATGGTTGAAGCGTCAACCAGCTAATTTACAAACTGAACACATGTGGCGGACTTTTTTAAAAGCAGATGAGGTTTTTCATTAAATCATCTTGTCCGCCGTCTTCAGAGATTTAATCTACTGACGGCGCCGGTTAAAATATTCCCGAGCAACGGGACGGCTGCTGTGAGGAGAGGGAGAATGAAGCCGCCCATCTGGTGTTTAAGAACGAGCCGTTTATAACATTTTTATTTTATGCGCGAGTAGTTCGTTGTTTTTGTTTTTTTCCGGTCGCTTCAGCTTTTTAAATTGTGGGGGTGATGAAGGGATGTTTCCTTTGAGAAGGTTATAAGAAAGCTCGCAGAAAGTCAGGAGAGCAGTGAGTCAATTTATCTTTATGCTTCTGGGGGGGAAGAGTTGTAGAGAGCCTTCCATTACGGGGCGTTTCTCCTTATCCACACTGACATGGCGCCCTACCTCTCTTTAGGGATGTAGATGATGGGAAACCCTCTGGAAATCCACCTGTCCTCAGTCTGTAGCGATCTGGACAGCTCGGTGTGACATCTACGATTAAACACCAGTGTGGAGTTTTCCTCTTCAAAACTCTAGGTCAAGGTCAAGGTCAAATTTATTTATATAGCACATTTACAAACAGCAGCCACTGCCCCAAAGTGCTGTACAGATCCATACAATAAAACAATACACATTTAATACAAATAGAAAAATAAAATCAACATGAGAAGAAAAAAAAAAAAAATGCTCAGCTCAGCTCGTGCCGAAGGCCAGTGCAAAAAAGTGCGTCTTTAGCGAGCGCTTGAAACTCTCCAAAGATGTAGCAGTTCTAATATGTAAGGGGAGAGAATTCCACAATTGAGGGCCGGCTACAGCGAAGGCTCGGTCCCCTCTGCTCTTACGTTTAGGCCTGGGATGGTCTAGAAGATGGTGTTCAGCGGACCTCAGAGCTCGGACAGGAGTGTGCAGGGAAATCAACTCTGACAAATAAGGAGGAGCTAATCCATTTAGACATTTAAAAACAAACGAGGATTTTAAAATGTATTCTAAATTCAACAGGTAGCCAATGAAGAGATGCCAGCACAGGAGTGATGTGGTCATATCGTGATGCTCCTGAGAGCAGTCGTGCAGCTGCATTTTGTACCATCTGAAGGCTGAATCGAGGACTGGCTCAGGCCAAAATAAAGTGAGTTACAGTCGTCATGGCGACTGGTTACAAGGGCAAGGACGACCGTTTTGAATTGGTTAGGGGGCAAGTATCGCTTCACCTTCCCAAGAAGCCTAAGATGAAAAAAGCCAGCTCTAACCACTGCGCTCAGCTGCTTTTCCAGCTTAAAAGAGCTATCAATAAAAACACCAAGAGCTTTGCCACAGGACTGAGAACGAGACTCAAGTGGGCCAAGAACATGTTTACAGAGATTGAGGTCACCAAAAACAACAATCTCTGTTTTGTCCTCGTTCAAATTTAGAAAATGAAGGGACATCCAGTCCTTCACTTCCTGAAGACATTGATGCAAAATGTTTGGTGAGTTCACATTGAGGGGAAGATATGTCATCTGCAAAGCAATGAAATTGAATGCCATATTTTTTAAATATGGAACCCAAAGGCAGCAAGTATAGCGCAAAAAGAATGGGTCCTAGAATTGAGCCTTGAGGCACACCGCAAGACAAGGGGGCCCTTTTTGAACTAAAAGAATCAATGTTTACAATGAAAGACCGATCTGTCAGATATGATTTAAACCAGTTGAGCACTGTACCTCGTAATCCCACACAAGACTCAAGACGGGAAATCAAAATCTTGTGGTCGACAGTGTCGAAGGCTGCAGTTAAATCTAACAGCACAAGAACAGCTGAGCTGCCGGAGTCGGTTATTAATAGAAGGTCGTTAAAAACTTTTAAAAGAGCTGTTTCAGTGCTGTGCAACGATTTGAAGCCAGACTGGAATTTTTCACCAATATTAAACAATTGAAGGTGCAACTGTAATTGAGCATACACCACTTTTTCTAAGATTTTTGATAAAAATGGCAGCTTTGAGATAGGCCTATAATTAGATAAAACAGAAGGATCTAAGTTGCGATTTTTTAAAAGTGGTTGTACTACAGCTTGTTTAAAAGCAGTGGGCACACAGCCTGACATCAGAGAGACATTTATCAAATGTACAATACAAGTCCCAATAGAATCAAAAGTAGCTTTTAAAAGTCCAGCTGGAATGCAATCTAGGGGACAAGCTGAGGATTTTAAACTGTCAACAATTTTAGACAGATCAGACAGAAGAACCCAATCAAAATCACAGAAGATTGCAGAGCACACAGGTGTAACACTAGGAGCTGTGGCTGGAGGAGACAAAGTTGACCGCAAATTTAAAATGTTGTCAGTGAAATACTTACAGAAATCTTCACACAAAGATGCACATGGGACAACAGCAGTGGGTTCCAAAGGATTAATAATCCCATTCAAAACTTTAAAAAGAACCTGGGGTTTGTGACTATTGTTAGACACAATGTTAGACAGATGCTGAGTTTTGGCAGTCTTCACAGCACTCTGATATTTAGAAAGGCAATCTCTCAGAATGCCAAGGGAGACATGAAGATTGTCGTTTTTGTATTGTCTCTCAGCTTTACGACAGTCACGTCTAAGCGCACGAGTGGCGTCATTCAGCCAAGGCTCCGCAGGTTTCCCACGCCTACTTGTGGGCCGAAATGGAGCAACAGAATCAAGAATGTCTGTGCACAAAGTGTCAAACATGATAACCAGTCCAGTAATATCCATATTTTCGGCTGAGAGGATTTTGTCGCTTATATTGGCCACATCAAAAGCAGTGGAAAACATAGACGGTGTGGATGCGTTTAAAGCACGTAATTTACGCGCTGGGAGAAGCGGTTTCTTTGTGGAGCAGGACAACGAGAGAGTAAAAAGCACAGGGAAATGATCTGATATGCCTGCATCACAGATCTCTTTAAGATTCACGTTCAAGCCACAATACAGTACAAGGTCCAAAATATGACCCTTTTCATGGGTAGGGAGATTTACCAGCTGTGAAAGGCCAAACGAATCCAGAATGTTTAAAAAGTCATGGACCAAAGGTTTCGAGGGACAGCACACGTGTAAAAACATTTTATTTGAAGTGGAGATTTGATGAGAAATAAAGATGAACAAAAATAAGCTTAGAGATATATAGGTCTCGGCATATTATATATTATGAAGGAAGTGGTATCTTGAGGGGTGAGCTCTGAAGAGGAGCTCCTCCAGGGATTGTGAATATAACCCACAGAGATTGAGTCACTGCGCTGGTCAAAATGCCATACTTCGGTGATTTTAGCAACTCTATACCAGAGTTCTAGTGCCTTGTTGAACTCAACCGAGACCCACACCCCCGTCAGTGCACGCGCCTTGTCATGGCTGCAGGGGCCGTTCTGATTGTTGTTCAGTTAGAAACTGACGAGCTGAAGAATGATTCATCGCTGCTTTGAATTTTACTCGCAGAAGTTGACACCGCGGTTCTGAGGTCCAGGAGACTGGGCTTCCCCGGAAGTTCCATATCTGCCGAAGCTAGCCGAAACCAGCAAACAAGCCCCCTGCAGCTGCTTATGACCTGGGGTCCCGAAGAAGTACCTGGTTGAGCCAAAGGATTCCTTCTGGATCTCCAGCCAGTGCTGGAACCACTCGAACTCGTGGGCATACAGGTAAACCTGGGCCAGGCTGAACTTCCTCAGTCTTGTGTTCTTTTACATTGACCAGATAACCGCTCACGTCGTCACCCTTCGCTCATGTGACTTCATCAACCACCATCCTTGTGAGAACACACGATCTGTGGCCGTAAATGTCACACAGATATGCGGCAATGTAGCCATAGAACATGCCTCGGGCGTATGCATCCAGGGGCTCCTCCTTCAGGCCGTCTAATGTGACCGGGGGAAATTATTAGCAATTACCCAGAAATGGTGAGCACAGTCCTAGTTTGAATGTGCACACACACACACCCACCCACCGAGTAGACCAGGGATACGCGTCTCAGCCAACTTCAAGCACTTAGCCAGGGAGTCCTTTGTCACCAGACCGGCCATCTTCTTCTCTTTCACCAAGGCCTGATAACCAACCAACGCCCGACTGGATGCATGCTGAATTCGCTTGGTGTCGCGGTGAACAGCAAGCAACCTGGTTGCAGTCAGCTTGCAGTGCTGGGGGGGGTCTCCCGGAAATACTCAGGAAGGACACCACGTTGGACAGGTGTATGCGCACCGTGGTGGGAGCCCACCCCAGCTTCTCCAGCACCTGTACCTTGGACAGCACATACAAAAAAAGAGAGCATTAACACATTTTAGCCCGAGACAATGAGCTTTTCTGGGACTGATTTACACAATTTCTCACAAATGCTGGAGCTTGACATTCCATAGGAACTCCCAGGTCCAAACTGCCGCTCCACAGGATCCCAGACTCATGTACTTCAAGTAGAGCTTAACACGACTCACTTTTGAGACATTGTTCTGCCTCATCTTTTCCGTACCGCCGGGGATTAGCAGCGTGGCTCCGTACTCCTCCACGTAAGCGTCTGTTGGAGGAGAGAGTGGGGAAAAAAGTTATATTTCGTTCATGGCCATCTTCCCTCTCACTACCCCCGGCCACGAGCCCCGAGTCACAACCTCAACCCCGGTTGTACGTGCCGATGGAGTCTGAGAATGTGATCATCTTCATGACATTGGCTTTCTCTCTGCCCGCAGTGAATGGCTGGAGCTTTGCCTTCAGTACATCGTCATCGGGGCTGCTACATGCACCCTCAAGCCGAGCAGGTGACGGCCGGTCTTGGTCCGGCCCGGAGGCATCCACGCCCAGGTCCAACAGGCTCACCATCTGCGGATGGGGAGGTGTGGCCCTCAGCTCCGCCAGCAGCACCAGGGTCCGGCTCCGTTTAAGCGACCCCAAATAAGCAGTCCGTTGCTCCTCGGTCAAATCCCTGTGCATCTTCAAGTGTTTCTCGATGTGCCTGACCCGTAAATTAGTCGTTAACCAGGCACCTGCCTTCACCGAGTACCACCCGACTGGAAGACAAGTTGTTCAAAATGTCCCGCTCCCTCAGATTCTTTACTTTGTTTCCCGCAGATGCTTCGAGACAACCTAGAGCTCCTTACCACACAGAGGACAAACACCGTGCTTGTGGCGAGGCATTCAGCCACCGGTGTCAAACATATAATATATATAATAACATATAATAACCCCCTCTGGAGCCCGTTCTGAGCTCCGGACTCACATGCTGCTTTCACAAACACACCAAGCCCAGTTTCTGGATGAATTAGTCTGAAAATACAGAGTGATCTCTGTATTTTCAGACTAATTCATCCAGAAACTCACCCACTCAAGCTCCATCCTCACACCCAGACTTCTCACTTAACTGAACCTGGTCTCTGCACACTCCCCTCGGATCACGGCCTCCAGCCACACGCCCCCACATGCTCCGGGTCCAGAACCAGGCTCTCCATGCGGTCCTGTGTACCCACACTCAAGCACCCCCCCTCGGACTAATTTTAAACATTTAAAGAATTCAAATTCACTTCCTGCTGGACCAAGGTTCATCCCATATCTATTGAAGGTTGTTTACCAATCAGAAATGATGCTGCATTCAAATGCAAATAGGAAAGTAGATGAGGAAGGAAGGAGGAAGGAAGGAGTCCAGTCTGCTTTCCTTTATTGCCTCCAGCGGCAGGACGGTTCACCTGTCAAACATTTTCACCTGCGTGACTGGACGTCCTCTTTTAACACCTCCCCGTCACCGACACAGCCACTCCATTGCAAGAACCTCCGTCCAGGTGCCCGCCACAATAAAATATAAAATAATGCTACTCCTCATATGGTAATTTAAAAAAATGATAGAATGAGAGCGATTTTTGTTTTTTCATTTTTATTTATTTCCAGGTGGTTGTTATGAGGCGGTAGCAGGGAAGTGTGTCTGGGGGAACCAGGAGCCGACTTGTGGCTGGTAGTAATGAACTCGGCCAAAGTTGTCCAGGTAAAAGCAGGCGGGGGGAACAAGTGGGCTTTGGGCCTGTGGAGCGTTTTGACCCTCATTCCTGGTAAGACCTCGTCTCCGTGGTCTTTTCCTCCCCTAAAAACAGTAAATGCATTAAGAACCAAGTTGATTTAAACAAACGACAACTTTTGAGCACTTTTAGTGACGTCTTGTGAACATTAATGAGTTTAAGGTGAGGAGAGAGTTCATACATAGTTATTGGAGGTCGACCAGCCTGGATATTTGAACTGGTGGAGCTGCTCTTGCTGCCTCATAGTATTTCTCCTGCTGAGGTCGTGATAACGACTTCCACTGTGGACAGAGGACAACACACTGTCAGCACACACACACAAAGACAAGCCAGCTTCTAAACATGAGTAATGAATTTATATCTCCAACATGTAGGAGCAGACAACTCACCCTCTTTCCCACTTCAGCATTTCTGCCGGCGCTCCCTGTCAGGCCCAGCTCGGTGGCAACAACGGGCCTCTGCTCCTTTACCATGCAATACCATGGAGAAGTCATTTGACTTTTCTTCCTCTCGATACCAAAGAACAGTCAATTGACTCACAGAGTCTCAGCTAACACCTCACCCTCAGCTGTTTGTTATGTAAACAAGGCTAATACTGGAGCACCACAGGAGGGGGAGCCAGGGGCCGATCAGTAGGGCATGTTTTGTTTTTTTCTTTGCTGAGGTTTGTTGTATGTGCCATGAGTAATATACAAAAAAACAACTGATTTATTTACAATGCTTTTATTGTACTTTAGCTAAACAAAACAAATAAAACAAATGCCACACATATTTACAATTTTAAAAAGCATGCATTACTAGGATCGTGTGTGTGTGTGTGTTGAGCGTGACTGGCATTTCATCACTCATTCAGGAGTCTGCTTGGTCGGCACATACCTGGCATTGCCATGGTATCTCCCTTTTACATTGGCCACATGTGTATTTGTAGCATTCAACACATCGTACAGTGGCGAGATTGTTCTTGCATCGATGGTTGACCTGACACTGAGCCCTTTTACCAGGGCTAGGTGTGGGAGGTTGTTGCTCCTTGCATGCTTTCTTTGCACCCACATGAGAGTTAGCCAACTCTGTTGCTAGCTACACCAGGAAGTCAACCCGTCTCTCCTCCCTCCCGGAGCATTCTTGATAAAGCACGTGTGCATTTAGTGCAGCCATGTCAATCATGTTGTAGAACACGGCGACTGGCCATCTCCGTGTTCCTGTGCGCACACTGTACTCTCTGACCATCTGGTCCATCACATCCACGCCGCACTTTGTGGTGTTGTATTGGGTGATGGTGTTTGGCTTCCTTTTGGTGGTATCCTCAGTCTCAACCATGCTGTGCATGCTGCTGAGAACGTAGACGGTCTTCTTCCGTTTTGGTGCATATACTGTCAGCGTGGCACCAGAGGTTGAAAACACCTAAAAATACAAATAAATTGTCATTTCCACAGCACTTTTACACACTTGGAGGTGTTGGTGAAACAAAGACCTGCAACATACCTGAGTGGTGAATTCATTGCGATCCGTCTGTCTCGCTGACTGAGGAATTTCCCGGCGAATCTTGTTGACTGTGCCGAGGATGGTGGTTCTCCGGCTAAGCAGTCGTCTTGCAAGTGACAGTGATGTAAAGACATTGTCAGTGGTAACAGCTCTGCCCTTGTCCATGAATGGTTCCATCAGCCTCATCACTACACTCTCGGACAGTCTCTCCCCACTTGGTCGACTGGGGTCCTTGCCAAGATATGGGAGGACATTGCAGATGTACTTGGATTTCAAGTCACAAGCCACCCAAAATTTGATCCCAAACTTGTCAGGTTTTGTTGCAATATACTGCAGAAAAGAGCAGCGAGTCTTTGATGGGAAAAGTTGTTCATCTATAGTGACGTGTCGACCAGGGTTGTAGGATGCTATGCAGTTGGTGACAAACGATCCCCACACATTGGAAATTGCAGCAAACTTATCAGTCTCCGCTCGTTCACTCCGCGTGAACACGTCATCAAAGCGTAGGGGTCGCATGATGTCTTGGAAGCGGTTTCGGGGCATAATTGCAATGATGCGTGGATTTCGCAGGTTTGCTGACCAGCTGTCACACAGTGATGGAACCTTGGTCAACCCCCCCGCAAAATCATGATGGCAATAAATGCCATTAGTTCAGGGAGGGCCATGAACCAATCCACCTGCTCTGTTTGCCGTGCATGCTGAATAGTCCATTCTTGAATGTTTTATCACTCTGGACATGCTTCGTACCAGATGAAGCTCTGAAGGCGACTCCCGATACTTTTTCTGGCCTTAGCCGTTGGCTCTCCATCTGCAGCGTACGGTTTTATTGAGGTGAAGTTGAGAGGTGTCCCCACCTGTTCTTCACGCCACACTGTGCCGTCTTTTGCCGTCTCGGTCGGCTCACTCCCCATCCGAGCTCTCTTTTGTGGTAGCGGAGCAGTCTCCTCATCTGCACTGTGAACAAATTCAAATTATGAGCAATGGGAAAGTCAAATGATATCACAAATTCATGCATAGATGCTAATAATAATTCCAATACATCTGAAATACACTTCTTCTGGATCTGAATATTGTCTAAAATGTCTTCCTAAATAAAAAGATGCAACAGCAGAAAAAATATCTTGCGCTTCAGATGGAAAAGTAGAACCAAACAACTGGAAGAAGGCCCACACTCGGAAGCAAAATGTTTGAAATGGAATCTGAAATAGGAAATAATATGAATTGAAAATAGGATGTTTGGGAAATCTAACCTGACAGCTCAGAGTCCGAACTCGGCTGAAGGATTACGTCGTCTTCATCCGAGTGAGAATCTTTTGCTCCGTTCAGGATCATTTCCAACGCCTGTTGAGTGTTGAGTCTTCTCTGCACCTTTATTCCTTGGAGAGGAGGTTCATCCACCACAAATGTTTTGAGGTCAATGAAGTGGTAGGCTGTGAGTGAGGTATTTATCTAACTCAACACAAAAGATGCTGAGATAGGTCTAATTTGAGAGCAAGCCACATACAACAGGCTAATCAACCATCTCTTTTTGTGCTGCGATCAGTCAATTGAGCCACAAACAATAGAAAACTGCATTTTTTTTGTTACCATTTGATTAGCCTTTATTGAAATCAGGAGAACCACATTGAGATTACTCACCTCTTTTAGTACATAAAAAGTTTGCTGTGTCTTATACTAATTCTAAATACAAAAATATTCTTAAAACAAATAAATAGCACAAAAGACAAATAGATGGAAACAATAAAAAGTACAGTCGCAGAGAAAGACAAAACTATAAAAGCCACCAAATACTTAAATATAAGTTAGCTAAAACAAGAACAAGGTTAGGATTGTGTTTACATGTGCTGTAAAACGGCCCTAAATTCGCCCAGCATGACAAACTGAGTTAAAAAAATTTTCTGTACAGCATTCCATAAACATGGAGCAGAATACATAAAGGATTTTTTGCCCAGTTTATAATGGATGGTCGGAACTGTGTGTAAAAACAAGTCTTTAGACCTCAGACTGTAGTTATTCCTGGGACACATTATAGGTTATCACACACGCAAATATTCTACAATTTATTGCTGAGATTTATTGAGTGTGCTAAAAGAAGCTCTGAGCTTTGCCCATCCCCAAACACTCCAAAACATCCAAGGTGTGAAAAATTCCAATGCACCTCCCCCATGTTGGGACCTCTCTCTCTGCAAGTCAGATTCTCATTTTCACTCCCCTGCTGATCCTCGGGTAATGTCCTTTCTTTTGTAAATAGTCATTTGACTTAGAGGTGGGTACATCTTTGGTTTGTTTTAAGCCACAACTTTAGCTTTGATGTGAACTCACACTAGGAGACCCATGATTTTTCAGACTTCCTCTGAGTCTGTAAATAATGTGTAGTGTGTGTGTGTGTGTGCGTAGAGACCACTGTTGTAAATGTGTTTTAGGGTTGTGTATTTTATTCATTCTGTATAATTTGTATGTACTACAGGGAAAAGCTCAACCAGGGACAGGAGTTGAAAATTAGCATTAGCTACACACTCTGTATGTGTCGCATCAGCTGCATCTTTCATGTATGACTACATTGTTCCTGTCAAATCAAAAAATAAAAATAAATAAATAAATAAAAATAAAACATCCCTAAAAGAACTACCGTATTTTCCGCACTATAAGGCACACCGGATTATAAGGCGCACCTACATTGATGAACAAAGTTGTAAATTATGTCAATATATAAGGCGCACCGCCCTAAAAGCCGCATGGAATACACCAGTGGTCAGCAACCTTTATAGCTCAAAGCCATTAGGTTACATTTTCCACTGATTCTAACACCCAGAGAGGTGCACACACTTTATTTTGATAGTCCTACCTGCAGCCTATGCCAGGAGGACACTACACACAAAACCTTCTTCACTACTGGTTGACAACTTACAACTACCGGTAATAAACTAAACTACATGAACTAAGCAACAAAAACACAACACAACACAATTATTACCGACACCACAAACCAAATAGAACCCCCAATAATTGCATTTAAAACATGTCCCTCGTGTCTCTGTATCCCAACGCACCGGAGGAGGGGACAAAAAACCTCCCAGGAAGGAAGGAGAGGAGAACAGTGAGTCATAAACCTACAAACTTTGAGAATGGATTAACACAGGAGTTTATTACAAAAGACAGAAATACTAGCCTTACAAAGATTTGCCTTATCCTAAAGCCGTTCAGCACGGAGAAGACCAGCTCAGGATAACACACCCAGCCAGCGTGCAGGAAGAAACGAGAGTGAGCGCGAGCCTCTGGGAGGTGCCGGTGGTTAAAACACGCGCTCCGCTAAATTCCCTCCTCCCATTGGCCACCGCTAGAAGGGGCGTAAGTAACGTAGTCTCCTATTGGTGAGCCTTCACACAGACTGAAAACACTACACTTCCCATAATGCCATTCAGTATTTTTCCACAAGGTGAAGCACCTAAAACAGCTGGCTGCAGCCATTTTAACAGTTTTTATAAATCAATGCAGCAAATGTCACAGTTCGGAGATCATGTAAACATCATAACTTCAACAAACACCACAAACACCTGCAATGAATTATGGGAGTTTCTATCGGCTGCACTGAGGAGCTCAGGATGAATTTTAATGTACAAATAAACAAATAAACAAAGCCTACACTGCCTACTTCTCCTCCATGATGTCTTACCACAGCAATGTAATCTTGCTGACTTGTGACTGTGCTTTAAATTGGAAACAATTAAACAGACTCGTATCGCAATTCAAGTAGCGGGGCTAAACCGGAAGTGTGACTACGCGCACGTAAACTTCTGGAATAAGAGTCAATTGCTACACATTATTAAAATGGAAGATATCTGTGGGAGATCTGGGATTGTTAGAACCATGAGTGTGAGTGGTGTGTCTTTAATGTCCTGTAGTTGTTGTGGAATTCACTAGAATTTGCCGTCACACTCAACAAGTCTGCAATGATCCTCCCGGAATTGTCGGCGCTCCGCAGCGCAGCGCTTTTACTCTGAAAGGTACAGGAAGCGCCCAGCTTCAGATACCAGTTGAGCCGTGGAGCTGCGGCTCCGGCTGTCATGACCTGCAGCCGCGACTCTACGATCTTCATACCATTATTGTTGTGTAATGACGTTATATCGCTGCGTTGTTCACAACCCGCCTACATCCCACTCTTTGTAGCGGGACTGCGCTCTGGGTGGCTTTGCCTCCTTACGTCCCTCTCTGGGTGGCTTTGCCTCCTTACGCCCCTCTCTGGGTGGCTTTGCCTCCTTACGTCCCTCTCTGGGTGGCTTTGCCTCCTTACGCCCCTCTCTGGGTGGCTTTGCCTCCTTACGTCCCTCTCTGGGTGGCTTTGCCTCCTTACGTCCCTCTCTGGGTGGCTTTGCCTCCTTACGTCCCTCTCTGGGTGGCTTTGCCTCCTTACGTCCCTCTCTGGGTGGCTTTGCCTCCTTACGTCCCTCTCTGGGTGGCTTTGCCTCCTTACGTCCCTCTCTGGGTGGCTTTGCCTCCTTACGTCCCTCTCTGGGTGGCTTTGCCTCCTTACGTCCCTCTCTGGGTGGCCTTGCCTCCTTACGTCCCTCTCTGGGTGGCCTTGCCTCCTTACGTCCCTCCGGGATGAACTGCAGTGGGACGGAGGCTCAAGGAGCCGCAGTGGAGGAACCAAAGAGCCGCGGGTTGCCGACCCCTGGAATAGACGCTGCAGTAGAGGCTGGGGTTACGTTATGCATCCATTAGATGGAGCTGCGCTAAAGGGAATGTCAACAAAACAGTCAGATGGGTCAGTCAAACTTTATTACAAACCAGCGTTCGGACAACTCCGTTCACGCCCAACACGTAAAAAACAGTCTGATAGTGTTACGGTAAATCAAACATTAGTGCAATAACAATATAGTAACAGTCGAAATAGTGCAAAGCAATAACAATTTTTCAATAACTCAACGTTGCTCAAGCGTTAACATCACACAACACAACACACAAAATAAACATGTAAAGCTCACTTTATAAAGTTATTCCTCATCCACGAATCCCTCGAATTCTTCTCCTTCAGTGTCCGAATTAAACAGTTGGGCGAATACGGCATCCAACACGCCGGCTCCGTCTCATCAAAGTCGTCAGTAATCGAGTCAGTGTCGCTGCTGTTGTCTGGCAGTTCAGTGACAATTCCTGCCTTCTTGAAAGCTCGGACTACAGTTGAGACTGATATATCAGCCCAGGCATTTACCATCCACTGGCAGATGGTGGCGTATGTCGTCCGGCGCCGTCTCCCCGTCTTGGTGAACGTGTGTTCGCCTTCTGTCATCCACTGTTCCCACGCAGTTCGCAGTCGAGCTTTGAATGTCCTGTTGACACCAACATCGAGCGGCTGGAGTTCTTTTGTCAATCCGCCCGGAATGACGGCGAGTGTTGAATTAGTGCGCTTCACTTGTTTTTTGACACCATCTGTGATATGGGAGCGCGTGGAGTCGTAGATCAACAGGGACGGAGCTGTGTGAAAAAAGCCACCTGGTCTCTTCACGTAAATGTCTCTCAACCACTCGCTCATCTTTTCTTCATCCATCCATCCCTTCGAGTTCGCTTTGATGACGACGCCGGCTGGAAAGTTTTCTTTTGGCAAGGTCTTCCTCTTGAAAATAACCATGGGTGGAAGTTTCTCGCCATCAGCCTGGCAAGCGAGAACCACAGTGAAGGACGACTTCTCGTTCCCTGTGGTGCCAATATTTACCGTGCGTGCTCCCGTTTTATCCACAGTGCGGTTCACAGGAATATCAAAGGTGAGTGGAACCTCGTCCATGTTGATGATGTGCTCTGGCCGGATCTTTTTTTCAGTAACCTTGTTTTTGCAATATGTGCGGAAAGTGGCCAGCTTTTCTTGGTAGTCTGTTGGCAGTTGCTGTGAAACAGTAGTTCGTGTGCGGATGGAGAGATTACGTCTTTTCATAAACCTAAAGCACCAAGAAGGACCGCCTTTAAAGTCATTAATGTCAAGTTTGCTTGCTAGCTCGGTTGCCTTCATTCGAACAGTGACTGTACTGACACTCCAACTTGCTGCTCTCTGTTCAACTATCCACTGTTTGAGTCTGTCCTCTAACTGTGGCCATCTGGCTTTGCTCCCTCGGAAACTCTTTTTAGTCTTCTTTACCTGGCGCAGGTCATCTTCTTGTTTCCTCCACTTCCGCACCATTGACTCATTGATGTTGAATTCCCTCGCTGCTGCTCTATTACCATGTTCGACTGCGTAACTGATCGCCTTGAGTTTAAACTCTGCATTGTAAATGGTAAATGGTCTAGATTTATATAGCGCCTTCTAACCACACTGAGGTAGTCCCAAAGCGCTTTACATATCAGCTCATTCACCCATTCACACTCACATTCACACACCAATGGGACAGAGCTGCCATGCAAGGCGCTAGTCCACCACTGGGAGCAATTTAGGGTTCAGTGTCTTGCCCAAGGACACTTTGACACATAGACCGGTGTAGACTGGGATCGAACCTCGGACCTCTCACTCCGAAGACGACCACTCTACCACCTGAGCCACGGTCGCCCGACCGATTGTACGCGTGTCTCTTCGTCGGGGCCATTTTGGGGTCTGTACATGCGCAGTCATATATCACAGCATGCACCGCGCTTCTTCTTCTACGGGGAAAGTGAAGTCGGCGGCTGCTTACCGTCCAGAGGTGGTCGCTGCAAGGCATGATGGGAATTCATGTTTTGTGTTGTTGGAGGTTATTGTGGGTTGTTGTTGGGCTTGGTGTTGTGTTGATTGTGTTTATGTGTTTTTGTTCCCCAGTTTAGGGAGTAATTATTTCATCTAGTTTATTTTGGTTTGTTAGAATGTTGGTGTGCAACCATGAGTGATGAAGGTGTTGTGTGGAGTGTCGTCCGCTCTGAAGATCCGGTTGCAAAGTTAGAGTTGTCAAAATAAAAGCTTCTGGTTGTTCAGCTGTCAAGTAGCAGTCTGGAGTAGAGCAATTCTTCCATATATAAGGCGCACCGGGTTATAAGGCGCACTGGCAGCTTTTGAGAAAATTTGAGGTATTTAGGTGCCTTATAGGGCGGAAAATACGGTAAGCGAAAGCCTGAACAAATAAATAGGTCTTAAGTTGACCCTTGAAGGAATCAACAGACTCACCAGAACGCAGAGAGAGCGGGAGATCGTTCCAAAGCTTGGGAACAACAGCCTGGAAGGACCTGTCTCCTCTGGTCTGGAACAGAGTACGTGGAACCATCAGGAGGTTCTGATCCACAGACCTCAGAGCCCTGGCTGGGGCGTAAGGCTGGATCAGGTCTCTGATATAAGAAGGAGCCTGACCGTGCAAAGCTCTGAAGGTTAAAACCAGAATTTTGAAATGGATCCTGTAGGACACCGGCAGCCTCTGTCATTTACAGCCTTACCATTCCCTCTCTGTTGAAACAAAACTGCGTTAACAACACCGTTTTGTTCAACAACTTCCAGGAAGAATGGTTTGCAGTAGTCCGGGGTTTCCAATGATGCACTTTGGCCAATCGCTGTTTTTGTTTTTATGAAAGCTAATTCAGCTTCCATTGTCCAAGTTAGTGGTGCTTTTAAGTCTTTGTAGCCATGAGTTGTCTAAGTGGGTCAGTGAGAGTCACAACGTCTGGAACATGTGATCAATGAAAATTGAAAAGTCCAAGTAGTGACATAATTTCCTGAACTGTCTGGGGATTAGCAACTTTCAATTTTTTTTATTTGGACACTTAAGAGTAATGCGCCGTGTGCAAAATCTGAAGCGGCACCCTCCTAAGTGTCCAAATAAAAAAAAATCACATAAAGAACCTTAGTCTTATTTGAAATTGTAAAATACGTCACTTTTTTTTTTAATATAGACATACACTGCCATAGAACATCAACTACTGGATGAACTACAGAGGGCTGTAGTTTTTGATTTTAACCATATGTTATATGAAATTGCAATGTGAGGTTTCAAGGCGGACCCCCGACTCGGGATGTGGTCGGCGGGTGTTGGGAGAGAGGGTGCGGCAAAAAGGAGAGGGTCGACGGTGTTTACAAAAATAAACTTACATTTATTTTGACTTTTCTTTTTACAAATCTTTACAAAACTCTTTTACTTGCTGCCTCACAACAGGCCAGCCGACACAGACTCACGTACTGTCAGTCTCTCAGTTTCCCAGTCACTGACAGCGGGCCTCTTTAAATAGGCCCAGCCCCACCCTGTGTTTAGCCAATCAGAACATGCTGGACTGACACAACCGGCGAAGGGGTGTTTAACTGATCCTAAATTAACCCAACCAAAGAAATACATGAATAAAGTACACATACATCAAACAAGCATACTTATATACCAAATATACACATTATATTAATGTGATACATCACCCAGTCCCCACTATACATATTTACATCCCAAAAATACAAACAGTGCACCCCTACACCCAGTGGACTGTTCCACCTGCCGTCTGCCCACTGAAATACAGCTCCTTCAGCGGCGCGCGCTCCGCAGAGGACCCGGAAGTGCGTGAGGGGAGCTGTGTTCAATATGAGAAGGGCTGGCACTTTCTCACATGCACTGTCCCCTTTTTAAATAAAGAAATAGCAGACTTCTTCACCTTCATTTCTATTTTTCTGTCTTACCTGTTCTGCAGTAAGTCACTGATGGAAAGGAACATCTCCAAAGGGCTGACATACCTGAAATAAAATCAAAATATATAATTATTATACATGACGACTGGACACATGAAGAATCTGTTCCTGTCTCCTACTGTTGTTGTCAAAGAAAGCTCTGAAGCCCACTCTCGCCTATCTGGATCTACTTCCCAGAAAACCAAACATGCAAACTGACCATTTAACCTTCTGACCAGAAACCTCAGCAAATGATCAAAAAACATGGACTTTCAGGAGATTATACTTAGATTTTATGTTTGAAGTGGTAAAAAAAGGTAAAGCTAGTTTCTATCTATGAAGTTATTCACACAGAAATAATGGTAATGATGATATTGTGAACATTTAACACAAACCTATTATTTGAATACACTGAAAGTTATTATTGACCCAACTGACAAACCTGTTTCAATCAAAATAGACACAGTCCATGTATATTTACCTGTTGTGAGTATGATGAGGTCTCCCTCACTTCTTGGTCTGCAGATGGTTGAATGAGGATCTGGTCGCTCCATGTCTTAACTATTTAGGCTCTATATAGGCCGTAAGGTGAACCCTGTTATCGTTTCATCTCGCTCCGACGTCTGCGAACTACACAATCTTTAGCTCATAAAAAAGAACGACTTCTGTTAAGTATACAACCAAAAGTTCGTCGCAAAAAAACCGGCCGATTATTTACGGCGAGGCATTTCATGTGGAACTAGTTTCTTCAGAGCGTAATAAGATTTTGGTGGTACGACTCGTCACGTGATCGTGCTAGACCAATCGTGTAGCTCCATTATGACCACAGCCCGGAAACATGGCGACGTCGCTAGCTTTAGTCAACATCACCGATATAGAGGAATTCTATTATTTTATTTTATGTATCATCCTTGTTGTACCTATTGCTGACTTATTTTTATTTATTTATTCTTCCTACTACTACAGTAGTGTTATTATTTTGTTATTTTCAAGCTGTATTCGATATATTACTGTATTGTTGTGCTGTCCCTTTGTACTTGATGTGCTGTTGCACAGGAACGTATACCTTGTTCGTTTTGTAAAATGTATTCAATAATAAAAAAATAAAAAAAAAAAATATATATATATATATATATATATATATATAGAGGAATTCTACCAAAAGTCTTCTAAAGCGGGTCAAATGGATACTAAACAGTGCTTTATACATAACCGCCTCCAAGAAGAACAATGAGGCAAATAGACAATAAGGTGAAATTTTAATGTTCATGTCGTTTTGATCAATAAAGGGCAATAATTGTAGATCAATGACAAGGACCATTCATTTATTAATTCCTTCATTTATTCACTCATAACTAAATACAAAAATGATTAAGCATAAAATAATCTGCATGGAAAACATATTTACAATATATATAACAGCATACGAAAATGAATGCTAATGTTACCAATGTAATCAATGCAATAGCCTACAATTCTCAGACAATTGCCTACATGCTAGTCCTCACTGTCAGTGTCAGGACAGTTGTCATCTTCCCTCTCCTCCATTTCTTTTTGATTTGAGCAGTGGCAACACCTGCATAAGTCTGTGCAACAGAGTCCTGCAGAGACACATGAACATCTGCCCGTCTCACAGGACTCTCTTTGCAACTGCAATGTATCACTTGCAAAACACTGTCAGGGGCTGGATTTCTTGTCATCCATGTGACTTGTAGGTTTCCATCTTCCAGATGCCAACCATGTCCAGCGGGTGATGGAGCACCTATCTTTTGCTTGACACAAGACCTCATGATTGCAGCCTGATCATTTGTCCTTTTGCAGTGCTGATGGAGGGCATCGCTTGTAGGGGGAATAGATCATTCTGGCAAGGCCGATGATGCCATACAGAAAGCCTTGTACCTGGCCTCATTGACATTTTCAGCAGCTGGCTGATCATACAGGTGGCATACATATTTGCAAGGTTGTGCTAAAGTTGAGTGGTCCAAGTTAAAGTCAGAACCCAGATTTTTAAAAGCCTTAAGGTACTCAGCTAACTAAGTTGTAGAGTTCAAGGGGAACAACAGCTTGCGCTTCAGTGACATTTAAATCTCCTGCAGTGGGAGGCCATGGGCACGACATGCCAGGAGTGTCACTTAGCAGTCTTTTTAACCGTAGCGCTGCTGTATACAGTGTCCTTGTGTCCTCTGAGAAAATGAAAACAACGTTCCAAACATCAGTCTCGCTGTCCGTCTGACTCATCTCGCTAGACTCTGTCAACAGAAACACTCTTGGACATGCTACCTTATCCATCAGGTGCTGAAACTACAGAGTCTCAGCAAAAACCAGTTCAGAGATGTTACGCTTGGTGGGGGTGTGAAACACAAGCTGGGGGAAATCACGGCACAGTCTCCTCTTCAGTGTATCCTGTCTGCAACACAACAAAACAACACAACAAAACACCAACAATTACACCAGAGTACCATCAACAACATAGGCAAAAGGTGGGCTTCATGATGGTTGTGGCTGGTATAGCCATTTTCACAAAACAACACAGAGTGGTATAGGGGATACTAAACATTACAGGCTGTAACAGATTTCACACCAAAGACGGCCAAGAAAAGCACACATCCCAAACCACACCATCAGCTGTTTCTTTTCCTTGTTGCCAAATAGTACATGTCTGTACGGACAGCAAGCTGAGTAGTCACACACCTTTCATGTCAAATTGGCCTTGCATGTTACAAATACTAATAAATTGCCTGGAAATGACCTGTAGTTTGAAGCATCAAGACCTTCACTTGTCTTCACCAGTTCAATGAAGGTCTTCCTCAGCTGCCCCATTCTCAGCACCTCCTGGTTGACAAGCAGCCTTTGACGGAGGATCCTCTCACACAAAATCTTGTAGCTGATGTCAAACGTTGGTTCATTCCTAAAGAAAGAAAGAATCATTTTGAAGACAATAAACATATTATGATTGATTGTGTTCACATACAAAATACAGAAAAATACATTGTACTCCATGTTTATTTATGTAAAGAAAATAAATGACTTACTGTTCTTTCTCTGGTCTGGCAGGCTCACTCAAAAACCTGGTGTACTGTAGGTAACAGCTCTTGTGCTACTGCACCTCCAGAGCCACACAGTCTTTGTCTTTGATGTGAATAAGAATGCTGTGGTCGTCCTTTGACTCAGCAGCTTTCTGCAACTTGCCTTGTAGAATGAATAGATAGATAGATAGATATACTTTATTTATCCCGAAGGAAATGAAGCCGTCCAGTAGCATCAAGTAACATCAATGCACAGACATATGACATCCACACAAACATACAGTACATACTACCCTATGACATCCATCCATACAAACATACATACTACCCAAATGCAAAAGTCAAAGATATAATTGTGTGCAGTGTAGTTTGTAGTATAGTTTAGTTTGATTATAACACGCTTCGTGTTCAGGAGCAGTGAGGCTAGTCATTCAACTACTTCCCTTTGTCGTCTTCCTGCTTTGACTTTGTATATTTCCTTCTTCTTGCATATAATGCACAGGGCAGGAAGGACGGGGCCAGAGCTGGAGACGGGGAGGTCTGACCTGGATCTAAGTCTTTTTGTGGGATTTGTAGGGCTCGGAGTCGTTCTGCTCCATGTCGATGGGGTGGCCTCGCTTCTTAAGGAGCTTTCCGTGTCATCGCCTCTCTCTCTCTCGCGAGACGCCTTTCCACTTTTACAATCGCATTTTTGTCAATAAACCTTCGATAACAAGTAGGGTGGAAGGCAGCGTCCTCGGGAATGTTTTCAAAATCCAAATCAAGGCAATGTTTGTGGTTTTCAGCTACGTCTTGGCACTCACCCCTCAACTCGAGCCACCGTCGTAGGCTGTTCCTGTAAGTATCCCAGCGTGCGATTGTGAAATCCTGACTTTTTTCATGTTTCACTGATGCTATGTGCATATAGCACCGTTTATGTCCTGAAGAATTTGCTTTTTTACCACTTTCTGGTAAGTTTTCCTCTTCTTCCGTACTACTCGACGAAACTCCGGACGCTGCCATCTTGGCTTGTGTTGATCAAATTCAGCTTTCCTATTGGTCTAGAACAATCACGTGTCAACCGTGGCACCTCTCGCGGACTAAAATGTTATTACGCCGTGAAGATGCTAGTTCTGTATAAAATGCCTCGCCGTAAATAATCGGCAGGATTTTTTGCGACGAACTTTTAGCTGTAAGCTTAACATAACTCCTTCTTTTTATGAACCAAAGATTGTGTAGTTCGCAGACGTCGGAACGGAATTCAATTTCTGAAAGACTTTTGTTGGTTCACCTTACGGCCTAATAATACATGTTATTTGACAGGACACTGTTGTTTTGTTTCAATGTATTGGTGGAAAAATCTATCAAATGAGCACATGGACACATTACGTCCAACTCTATATGAAGTGTTTACATTGCAGTATCTGCCACCCAGGAATATGACGACATTGACCAAACAGCTGTAGAGTGTGTGTTCCAGACAATGTGAGAACACATGGACTGGACTCATGTAGAATCTATGATTCCAGTCGTCATGTCCTCGTATTGTCTGACCAAACGACTGTAGAGTGTGTGTGTGAGACAGTACAGTTATTGGGTCAGACAATATGAGGACATGACGACTGGACACATGTAAAATCTATGTACACGACTTTTAATGTCTTCAAGTTGTTGTCAAAGAAAGTTGTAACGTCTTACCTGAGCTCGCCATGGCCACTGAGAATCTCCATAGTTGTATGTTATTTCCCTTTCTGCTTGGATGTCTTCAACAGCAAATAGGCACAGATGAGGTTTACCCTGAACTCTCAACTTTTTCATTTTGCAGCTTAGGGACTTGTCGTCATCATTAACCAGTCGGCCCAGTGAGCCATCTTCACGGGAGGCATCAATGCTAAAATGGAACAAGGACACATCAACATTTTCTTCACTAGAACTATAATGTTGCAAAGAACCTTTCATACATTTTTACTCACCACCATATGCTGCTGTTCCATTCAAAATCAAATATGAACGAGACGAGAGGCAACAAAAGTACAAGAAGAAGAAAAATGTGTTCTAATTGTGAAATTAACTCCCTACGGTACTCGGCCACAAAGGGTCCCTTTTCAATTGGTGCACAGGCAAATACTAATGAGTTATATTTTGTGCTTTAGGACGTGGTGTGACATGTAAAACAATCCAAATCTGCTAAACTAAGCAGCTGATCAGCTATTGACAAAACATGTGCGCAACAAACATTATCATAATTGTGTCACTAGTAAAGTCATATGTTAACAGATTTCATTATCAAATTGTTGTGCCCGGCAATCAGGATGTCTCTCACTAGGTTATCAGCCTAGTGACATCATGTGCTCACAGAGCGTATTCTGGTGCTTTGGAGGTTGAGGCAGCGTGATCAAGAACAGTGTATTTACAAAGTATGAGAGCCCTTCTTATTATTGATTATCCCCCGACGTGGCTGATAGGCCCCGAAGGGGGATCTTGAAACAGTCTCCGTACGTCCGTACGTCCGTCCGTTCGAACGTTTCTACCTATATCTCGGCAACCCCTGGGCCCACAGTGACCAAACTTCACATGTGGATACATCTCAGAGGGGGAAGGGATACTATGGTGACCATGACCTAATTTGTATATTAAGTAGGTCACAGGGTCACGAAGTGCTTAAAAACACATTTTGGGCTCTGGAGGCCTAGGTTTTTGAGCTAGGGCTCTGAAATTGTATACACACATGATACACACTCCAGGGATAACCTCCAGTACACCAAGTGACCTGACCTTGACCTTGAAGATTGGTAGGGTCTGAAGTTTGCTCGTCATGGTTGCACAACACATGTATTTTCATATAAACATTTCTCCTCATTTCTCAGCAGTTCCTGGGCCCACAGTCACCAAACTTCACACATAGACACTCCACCTGGGGAGAAGGGGCACCATGGTGACCAGGACCTCATTTGCATATCAGGTCGCAGGGTCACTAAGTGCATAAAAAACACCTTCTGGGCTCGGGAGACGTATTTTGACATAGCTCATGAAGAAGACCTTTCAGATTCTACATAATTATCTACTAGGACCCATGGAACACCCTCTAGTGTACCAAGTGTGCTGCCTTAGAGCTGGCTTTGTGAGAAAATATAAAGCCCTCCGGCGGGGGATTAGCCCAGCAACGGCCTTCTTGTTCAGTTTTGTCATTAGCATTTACCTGAAAGTGGTCCGGAGAACTTGTCCAGCTGTCTGCAGTCACCTGTTGCAACCCGCTATTCCTCAGCCACTGCTGCAGATGTTGAAATGTGGTTCCACAACAGCACCACTGCTGAAGGTGGACTGGAAAGGACAACATGTGGTCATGTCCTTCAGTGATGA
The DNA here is from genome assembly GCF_963422515.1 of Blennius ocellaris. Lineage (NCBI taxonomy): Eukaryota > Metazoa > Chordata > Actinopteri > Blenniiformes > Blenniidae > Blennius > Blennius ocellaris. Next base: position 23,973,400 of record NC_137665.1, on the reverse strand, counting down.
TGCTGTGGTGAGAAGCCCAATGATGTGCATCGCCACATGCTAGTTGTTGTGTGCGCTGTAAGAAATCAGAAAGTGTGAAGCTTCAAATGCACCATGTTGTAAAGAATGCTAATCAGGGTTTTCTTGAAGGGAAATCTGAAGAGTCCTTCACATTTGTAGTAAAAAGAGTAAATACTTACTATTTTCTGCAGATTTCTTTGGCATTCTTCATAATGTGGCTCAGGCATCGATGAAGAATTGGCCATTCAAGATCTTCTTTTGAGGCTTTTCCAGTGGAAATCCTGAAGTAGTGGTTTATGGTGTCTGTCAGGTTTTCCTTTGCAAATGAAAAGTATATTGCCTGCATTAAAAGCATTGAGCATCACAGACCACCATCATTGGAGATGCTCCCTTGTGTCCAAAGTGCCTTTTTACCTGGGTGAAGAAAGCCTGGAGGAAGAATGTGGCTGAAGCTGTGGTGTGGTCACACGTCACATAGTGGAACAGGTAGTGGGGAAGCGCTCTTCTGGGGTTTCTGACCACAAGCTCATAGACATGACATGGTGGGGATCCTTTTTCTTTTTATACTTCCTGTAGCATCGGAGTCTACTGTCTTCTCCACATCTTTTATGGTGAATTGCAATGTTCCTCTTGGACCAGAGGAGAAGCTTTTGGGTGGAGGATTACTTCTTGAAGTACCTCATCGTCACTGTTTTCTTTGTTTTTCATCATTAATTCAAGGTTAATATCTGATTGCTGTGTTGGACACTTTTTTGTCTCCGTTCCCAGGAAATGTTTTTTAAGACGTGTGGGGTCGGAGCCATATCCCTGCAGCCAGACTTCATAGTCTCTTCCTTGATTTGGGCCAACCGGTTCAGATATATGGACGGTGGGAGCTGAGTTTTGAAGCTCTGGCCAAGAGTGTGTGTCCAGAGCAGGAACAGGCCGGCGCTTGAGTTCTGTCCTGTTCTGTTCACACATCCCCCCGTGAAAACCAACCGTGGCCTTCAAGTCCTGTTCATTGTCCACTTTAACTTGGACAGTTACCGGGCCATCATCAAACCTGCAGCACCCGGCAAGAGAATACAGGGCCTCTTTTTTATGTGAATAATTGACTGTGTGCCGTTTAAAAGCAATACAGCAGTAGGGATTAATGCTCCTTAATCCTGTGGAGATTATGTTTGTCCACTCCATCGTTCCAAATCCTCGGTTAGTTCTTGTTTTCAGAGTTTCCCAGTCTTTGTGGCTCATGAAGAAAAATGTCTCCTCTGATTTTAATAAATCCTGCTTCACCATCGACGGAGGATTCTGTGGTGCTGCCCTGAAGGGAAATCACAATATTATTGTTAAGCTTTGACATAGTTTTGGGGGTGTATTAATGTTAGTATGTGAGACATTTGAGGGAATAAAGTTTTTAATGTGTTGAAGCACTCACAGGATTGGAGATGTGGAGCTCCTCAGCAGCAGCAGAACTCCTCACAGTGCTCTGCTGGTCTCACTGCTCATTTGCCTCTAAATGTTCTTGCTGTGCTCGATTATTCTGGAACGAACGCAAATCTTTTTTTCACATTTTAAAAAGACTAACGTGACGGAGTGATAGATGCATGTACATTTTAAAAAGACATGTCATACTATGAAATGTAGAAAAGCTTACCTTGTGACGTCCATAAGTTTTTAACAATGGCACTGGATTGGTCGGATTATTGGGGATCCAAGCTCGGCGCACATCCGACCCCAGAAGCCAGGAGCTTTTGAAGCAGTTTCATCAATCATGAGGCCACAAGCTCTTAAAGATGGAGTCTTTTTAACAATCTCAGACATTGTGACATGTTTGGTTTTGTTCTGTTCAAAACAAAGGTTTAACAGCACAACTGTTCCTCAGCTAATACATTTTCATCTAAAAAAAAAAAAGTCATACTGTATCTCTCAAAGAGTGTCTTTAAATGAAAGAAAGTGGGATTTAGTACTCACCCCAAACAGTGTGAACAGGTACAATCTGTTTTTTTCCTTATTAAAAAAAAGGCTGTGTGCAACACTCTTTCCTTTTACACAATGGCCCTATTATAACGATCATTCCTGAGGCAACCACTTACTCTTAATTATGACATTTTACAGTCAATCATCCCTTTTTTACTATTCCAGCATTGTGTGATACATTATTACTACACTTTATTTATCTTTGGGAGGTTAACTTAAGTATCTGTCACTAAATTGATGTGGTGGTGGGGGATAGAAACTTTGGTATCTCTTCTGATTTGGAGGTCTTACTGTAGCGTTACCTCTGTTTTCTTTTTTTTTTTTTGGGGGGGGGGGATTTCTTCAATTTACATGATTTGGAGATCTTAAATCCGTTATGTCCTACATTTTATTTTTTTGTGCAATTTTCATCATTTAGATGTTTTACTATAGCCTTCCCTCCATTTTTGTCAGAATTTTTTTTCCTCTTCTACCAAAAACCAAAAGGACTTCTGCAGTATGGGACTATTTCACTGTTTGTGAAAATGATCCCTCCAAAGCCAGGTGTAAGCCTTCGTCTTTTTGCTCAGCTCCTTCTTATCGCCCTACAATTGCTGATACAACGTCTGCATAACTGCAGACGCTGCACCGATCAGCCTGTCGATCTCACGCTCCATCTTCCCCCCACTCGTGAACAAGACCCCGAGATACTTGAACTCCTCCACCTGGGACAAGGGTACTCCACCGACCTGGAGGGGGCAAGACACCTTTTTCCAGTCGAGAACCATGGCCTCGGATTTAGAGGTGCTGATCTTCATCCCAGTTGCTTCACATTCGGCTGTGAACTGCGCCAGTGCACGCTGAAGGTCCAGGTTTGATGAAGCTAACAGAACCACATGTTGGGATTTATGGTTGGTCATTAGCATTAATAATTACTGTAAGTAATGGATTACTGAAAGTAATTTAGGAGTTGCTGATGAGTAACTAACCGTTTACTTTATTAGTAAATCCAATTTTTCCTAGAGTAATTGAGTAATTACTCAAAAGTTAATAAATTATCAAAAATAGTTTATTAATGAAAAATTATTAATTTGAATAAATTGGTTATTTATCAAATAATAATTAAATCGGGGCACCACCAGCTAAGCTGGAAATAGCTAATACCAAATTTCAGTCTCGTTTGTAAAAAGGTTATTTAAGCAAGTTAATATTTCTGTGTAAATATAACAATCTTTAATAACAAGGAAGGTGTGAGATTCGAGCACAGACTGTTACAAACCAGTGAATTGTCAACAATAAATACACAATGATTACCAAGAATCAATCAATTCAGTTAAAATGCGTTTATTAACAAAATGTATTTATTCAAAAATAATTCATAAATCATTTATTAAAACAACACAATTAAGTAATAAACAATCAAACACGGAGATCTAATCTATTAAACAGCAAACACTATGTACAAAGAAAGATGGTGTGTGTGTGTGTGTGTGTGTGTGTGTGTGTGTGTGTGTGTGTGTGTGTGTGTGTGTGTGTGTGTGTGTGTGTAAGCCTGTGGGGTGGGGTGTAATGACCACAAGTGTCCACCAGGTGGGGCGGACCTTGGAGGGTCAGTGTGAGTGGGTGCAATGACCTCGAACTTTCTTTAAATTTTATGATTTGCAGGTCTTACTTACCTCCGTTTTTGTCTTAAAATCTTAAAATCTTTTTTCCATATTTTTCATGATTTGGTGGCCTTACATCATCATCAAAAACTATTTCCACAATTTTGAGCTCTTACTATATAGGCTTATTGGTATTTTCTCAATTTAGTGAGAGAAATATTTCATTAATCTCTGGGAGAAATGTTTTAAAGTTGTATTCCCTGACCGGGAATCGAACCCGGGCCGCGGCGGTGAGAGCGCCGAATCCTAACCACTAGACAACCAGGGAGCTGATACATTGGGTGGGGGTTGGTAGAAAAATCTGTACTTTTAGATTTAGTACCAAGACCTGATTGACGAAGCTGTCCTGAAAGGATGGCATGCAACAATTTTTCCCATCGAAGTCGGCTGCCGTGGGTTTCCCGCAAGGTCGGTGCGGTTCTTCCTCCAGAGGATGGGGCTGGAGCCCAAACAGCTGAAGAAAGCCACCAGGGAGATAGCCGCAGCAGCCGAGTCCAGCTCAAGATGGATATGGCTAAAGAGAGCTCACAGCTGGAACCCTTCCGCAGGTGAAGCCTAGTCAGTCTTCGCTGCCCCACTCAGGCGAGGTGTACAGGTTAAGGGGCGAAACACCTGTGAACCTGAGATGCCTGCTGACGATGCGGAAGGGTTCCAAAAATGTGGCTGCTTCAAGGATACCATCTTAAAGTGATGACCTGCAACCGTTTTCAGAGTAGTTCCCGCAGTTGTAGCTCGTGGCAAAGCATCTTTGATGTTTACTTCACCTGAGGATATATGCACATATGTGAAACCTATATGCACATATAGGCAAAATTGAGGTGCATATATGTGAATATACAGGCCATATAGGTCTCCTGTACTGCTTCTTTATTTCCACACACATATATATATATATATAGCCCATATCTCACTTTGCCAACTGTCATACCAAGGCAATAACTAAGAACTCACTAAAAAACAATTATGCAAGAAGAACTTATGTATGTGCGAACACGTGAAATTGGTATCACATGTAATTGGTATGTTATGGAAAGCTATGATGTCTACATGTTTTCCAGAAACATTTACAAGGACAATTCTTTCTTGTATGAAGATGGTGGAAAAGAAGGAAATGTGTAACAAAATGGTTTGTCGATCAAGCCTTTTTTAGAATTTCACATTACAGCTCATTCACCGTTATACCCACCAAATGTGGAGAGGCTTTAATATAGTTAAGTTTTACGGGTGGGGTGTCTATTTCCATTCTTTCTATAACATATTTTTATTTTATTTGTTTAGAATCATTTGGTTCAAATACAAGCTCTTTTGAGTCGAGTGTAATTCCTATACTGTCCATTAGACGGCGCATGTCGGGACGTAAACGGCTTCAACGCATGTTCTCTCTCTTTTCTTTATCACAGGTTGGTAAATACTTAAGATTCACAAATGTAAAGCATATTATCTGGGTTGTAACAGTTTTACGACTCCTTACTCACACAATATTATCCTTAACGTAAGTTTTACCGGAGTTTTCGAGTGAAATGGGAACCGTGTTGATGCTAACCCACATGGAAAGAACCTATTTAAACATATAGGTTTTAATATAGGTTTTGAATATATGTGACATATATAAAATTGGCCAGTTTCCTATATTTTATGTACATATATGCACATCTATGTGCATATATGTACCTATGTGTACATAACATATAGGAAAACGGCCAATTTTATATATGTCACATATATCCAATCCAATCCACTTTATTTATATAGCCCATTTTAAAAACGAAGCGTTTACAAAGTGCTTCACATACTGCACATAAAACTAAACAGTCCAACACTAAATAAGTATAAAACCATAAAATAAAAATAAAAACAGATGAAAAACTACACACATTAAGGAACTACAAATAAGAATAAAACAATTCAAAAGAATAAATAGAAATATAAAGACGCTTAAAAAACAATAAAATAAATGAGAACAATAAATAAAACAATAAGTAAAAAACACAGGGGACCACACGACTCACGCGGCGTTAAAAGCCTGAGAATAAAAGTGGGTTTTAAGACGAGATTTAAAACAGTCTAAAGTGGGGGGGCTGTTGGGACGTGGAGGGGCAGAACGTTCCACAGCTTAGGGCCGACAACGGAGAACGCTCTGTCCCCTCTTGTTTTGCACTTGGTCTTAGGACCTGTTGAGCCGCATTTTGTAATAACGGTGCATTTTGTAATAAATGTCCAAAATGTAATAACTTTTTCATTTCATTTTGTAATAAAGCCGCATTTTGTAATGAACTGCCCCAACGCATTTTGTAATAAATTTTGACGCAAGGCATTTTGTTGAATTCCTGTGCGTTCAGAAACTGGAACATGAAACTCTCCTCTCAACTTGCGAACTATGACATTGTACATTTCCTCGGTCATTGCTTGCTTTTGCCCATGGCCTACAATGAGCCCCAGCAGGGTGCAGGTCAGGGTTGTAATTAGCAGACCTACAAGGGGGACAAAAGAGGGAAAATGTTTAACTCCCAAAACTAAACTGCATTTTGTGCCTTTTTTTTTTTTGCACTTTGAATTCATATTTAAGAAGGTATTTTAATTATTACAATTTTGATAACCCACCACCACCTGCGGCATCACAGTAATTCAAATTGCTTTATGAATGTTGATCTTATGTTATAGCCCGAGATTTGTCTCAATAAAGGATTCTATCATTAAAGAGGACGCTGCTTTTGTAGGAATACTGAAAAACAAGGTTTTAACAAATCTATTGTTTTCACACCTGTTATAACATTTTAAGCCTTTTAATAGCTATTTCGATGCTTACTATTTATGACTGAGTTAACCCTTTGGCCGCCAAAGATATTCCCAAAATTTATGAAATATTAATATTAATTTTCCAAAAGGCTGTAACTTGAAACTGGTAAGAGATAAAATTATACTGTAAATGAGATAAACATTAACCACAACCCTAAGTTGGTGATGGAAGTAAATTTACCAATCTAATTAGCATATTATGACATTCATTGTGATCTGGGATGTGTTTAAATGATCACTTTATTTTTTGAGCTGTGTGTGTGTGTGTGTGTGTGTGTGTGTGTGTGTGTGTGTGTGTGTGTGTGTGTGTGTGTGTGTGTGTGTGTGTGTGTGTGTGTGTGTGTGTGTGTGTAGTTTTTTGCACATGCACAGTTTTCCTTCAAATGTGTTATTACCTGTCGGTCATTAAAAGTTATTAACTTTTAATATGTACTTAGAGGCATAGATTTCAGTTTTACTTTACAAACTGAATTTAAACCTGCATTGTCCAAGTTATGCTCACTGCATTAAAAACAGTCATGTAATTTCTTATCAAGGGCAAAACATCTACATAACTTTAGATCAACTGCAAAATGTCTTTATACTTCCATATATTCAATTACACAGATAATATTTGACACAGTTTTTTCATACCTGGCATCATGTTGAACTCTGTTGGCTTTGTAGAACTGATGCAGCAGCCAATCAGATTACAGCCCGCCCTCCCCTCCCTGGATGAGTGACAGACCATGTAGAGCTTTGAATTTGGCCACAAGTTATTGGCCTATATAATTCAAAACGTGTTCTGTCATACATAGATTTATTGGGCTACATAGCTCTCAGGGAAATTGCATAAAAAAACAACAAAAAGTCACTCTTGTATAAATTCATTGTTTAACAAACAACAATAATAGGTATTATTACATAACGCCATGTTATTACATTTCCTAGAGAATAAAAAAGGTTGCAAGTGCATTTTGTAATAATCTTCTCAAAATGTAATAACTTATTACATAATGCGGCAAAATTTATTACAAAGTGCGTTGGGGCAGTTTATTACAAAATGCGGCTTTATTACAAAATGAAATGAAAAAGTTATTACATTTTGGAGGTTTATTATAAAATGCACCGTTATTACAAAATGCGGCTCAACAGGACCCACGAGCTGGAGCCCTCAGACCTCAGAGCGCGGGGGGGTTGGTACATTTTGATGAGCTCTGTAATGTAGTGAGGGGCCAGTCCATTCAAAGCTTTAAAAACAAACACAATTTTAAAATCAATTCTAAAATGAACAGGGAGCCAGTGCAAAGATGCAAGGATAGGGGTAATGTGTTCGCGTTTTTTGGTCCCTGTTAAAAGTCGTGCCGCAGCGTTCTGGACTAACTGCAAGCGGGAAAGTGCTTTGTGGCTAACGCCAGAATAAAGTGCTTTGTGGCTAACGCCAGAATAAAGTGCTTTGTGGCTAACGCCAGAATAAAGTGCTTTGTGGCTAACGCCAGAATAAAGTGCTTTGTGGCTAACGCCAGAATAAAGTGCTTTGTGGCTAACGCCAGAATAAAGTGCTTTGTGGCTAACGCCAGAATAAAGTGCTTTGTGGCTAACGCCAGAATAAAGTGCTTTGTGGCTAACGCCAGAATAAAGTGCTTTGTGGCTAACGCCAGAATAAAGTGCTTTGTGGCTAACGCCAGAATAAAGTGCTTTGTGGCTAACGCCAGAATAAAGTGCGTTGCAGTCGTCCAGACGAGAAGAAATAAAAACATGCACGACTTGCTCAAAAAGATTAAAAGATAAAAACGGCTTAACCTTAGATAAAAGTCGAAGATGATAAATCCTGATTTTAAAACGCCATTTATCTGTTTATCAAATCTAAAATCACTGTCTATGGTGACGCCAAGGCTGGTGACTTTGGGATGCAAATAATTTGAGTGATCCCAAGTCCGTGAGGGCTGATCCAAATACCATCAGTTCGGTTTTTCCCTCATTCAGTTTTTAAAAATTCTGGGCTAACCAAGCCTTAATGTCACCTAGACAGTGGAGCAGGGGTGTCAGGGGGCTGTGCTCATTCTTGGCAATGGGCATGTAAATTTGGCAGTCATCTGCATAAAAGTGGTAAGACATGCCATGCTTTTTAAAAATCTCTCCAAGTGGGAGGAGATACAAAGCAAAAAGAATGGGTCCCAGGATAGATCCCTGGGGGACTCCACAGTGAAGCGGGGCAGAAGAAGAGGTGGAGTCCCTCAGCCTGACGGAGAAGGACCTCCCCGACAGGTAGGACTTAAACCACTCCAATGCGGTCCCCCTGGTACACCCACGCAATCTCTTAGGCGGTTTAAAAGAGTCGTGTGGTCGACTGTGTCAAAAGCAGCCGTGAGGTCTAGAAGCACTAAAATGGCAGAGCCTCCAGAATCAGTCATTAAAAACAGGTCATTAAAAACCTTTAAAAGTGCAGATTCAGTACTGTGCAAAGCTTTGTAACCTGACTGAAACGGGTCTAAGGTGCCATTTGAATCTAAAAAAGGTTGCAACTGTGCAAAAACGCATTTCTCTAAAATTTTAGACACTAAAGGTAATTTGGAGATTGGACGGTAGTTTGCTAAAACTGCAGGGTCAAGGCCAGGTTTTTTAATCAAAGGCTCTACAACAGCTTTCTTACAAAAGGAGGGCACTATGCCAGAAGCCAAGATGCTGTTGATGATCTCCCTAACAGAAGAGCCAATGGTGCCACAAACCTCTTTTAAAAAGCGAGGAGGGACTGGGTCTGTAGGACAGGAGGAAGGTTTTAGATTAGAAACTATATCTGTGAGCACAGACAGTGTCACAGACTCAAACTGATAAAAGACAGCTGAGCACTGAGTGGACACAGAACACCACAATGAAGAGGGAGATATGTTGGCCCTAATAGCAGCAACCTTTTCATTAAAAAAGGAGAGGAATTGTTCACACGTTTTCTTTGACATCTCCAATGAAGTGGACGGACTCGGACTAAAAACAGAACCAATAGTTTAAAAAAAAACTCGAGGCTGACTGATATTATTCAAAATCAAGTCTGAGAAATATTTCGTTTTTTCAGTTTTAACAGCACTCTGATCATTTCTCCAGCACTCTCTAAGAATCTGGTGCGAAACCTCCAAACAATCCTTCTTCCACCTCCGCTCCGCCCTCCGACACTCACGCTGAGCTGCGCGCGTAGTGTCATTGAGCCACGGTTCTTGCTTTGGCTTGGGACAAATGGCTTTAAGTGGAGCAACACTGTCCAGGACTTCAGAGCAGGTGGAAATAAAAGAGTTCATCAATTGCTCCGTGTCCATAAATGCAGCGGAGTTTAGAAGATCCAGTCCCGATGCAGTAAAAAGAGGAGAAAAAGCAACGGCCGTGTCAGGCTTGATAACACGACCATGACGCACGGGAGACAGCTTCACCTCCAAGTCCAAAATAAAATCCAACGTGACAGGGCTGTGGTGAGAGAACATGGCATCTCCGACAACGACATGGTCAACAGTAAAACCACAAGACAACACAAGGTCCAGCGTGTGTCCGTGCACTTGTGTTGGGTCAGTGACGTGCTGTGTCAAATTAAAAGCTTCCACCAAGTCCAAAAACTGGCTGGCCATTGGCTTAGAGGGACAGCATACGTGCACATTAAAATCTCCGACAATTAAAACCCTGTCATAACACGTGAGCACACAAGCAATAAATTCATAAAAGTCTCTCATAAAATCCTTGTTGTGCTTCGGTGGTCTGTAGACGACAGCGCACAGTACTGGGTCAGTCTGGCGGAGCTCGAAACAGCTCAGTTCAAATGAAGAAAACGACCACTCAGATACCACTTTGTGGTAAAAACAGTTCTTTCAAATAGTAGCTATACCTCCGCCACGACCAGTGGTTCTCAGTGCGTTGATCAAAGTACAGTCTGGAGGTAGTAGCTCTGAGAAAGCGATGGACTCACCGGTGTTGATCCAAGTCTCTGTTAAAAACAGTACATCCAAAGTGCACGATGTGAAGAAGTCCTGCAGGATGAAAGTCTTATTCACCACAGACCTCGCGTTCACCAGTGAACACCTCGTAGAAGCTGTGGTAGCCGTGTGAGCTGCCCGGCTCAGCAGCCTGAGGTTAGCCGGGGACACACTGCCAGAGCCCCGGAAGGAAGAGCGGTGAGGGCGCAGCGCGCAGAAATCCTCCCGGTGTCCGAGACTGGGCACCAACCAAGTGCCGACTGGAGCGAGTGTCCGTCGCGAAACATAGCGGCGAAAGCAGTTTCTGTAGTCTCGTGGAAGATCCGAGGACCACACCGCGCCGGGAGAAAGACCCAGCCAGGCTTTCAGCTTCACGAGCCGACCGGATCGCACTCCCTGGCATTTGTGTTTCTTGGGAAGCGGTGCATTCACCCGGCGCAGGTGCTCAGGCAGGTCGGCCAGGTAGAAAGCATTTGACTTGTTTGCGTCATGAATAGTACACGATTGCACCGTTTGTTTTATTTTTAGTAGTTCTTGACGATTATACACCAGCAGTGAGTCGATGGTCCTTGTGACAGATGTTAAAATCAGCATAAAACAAATAAAACAAATAAGACTGAGCAGAGCCAAGCGGCGTACCAGACACACCGGCGCCATCTTGGAATCCGGTAGAGATGAACCGATATATTCAAAACCTATATCAAAACCTATATTAAAACATATGTTTATATAGGTTCTTTCCATGTGGGACGTCGCTCCTCTGAAGAAACCTCGTCAGGTGTTTGTAAGTTGATATCGACTGTAAACAAGCCGTTTGACGAGGCCTGATCTCGAATCAAAAACTACTTCATAACTTCATTCTTTGATTTGTTAAATTTATGTTACTATGTGATGTGTTTTATGTAACATTTTGTGAAACTATGAAAACCAGAGGTGGGCTGTACACTGCTAGCTAGCTACATTCACACGAGCTAGCTACAGTTAACTTGAGCAACATTTTCTGACACCCTAAAGTAATATACTTGTAATGCATTTGAATAATATTTTTCAACTGTCAACGTTTTTGTTAATAAGCTTTATTTTGACAATATAAAACCACTTCTGTGTCTTGCACTGCTTCCAAAATGATTGTGATACCACCACCAAGGCAAGAAAAACAGTGAGTAACCCCGACTATTGTTTTGTAATAACGTTACTCTTAAGTATACATTTTTATACTCTACCCTACCCACCTCTGGTAAAACAATAAATAAAAAAACTACTCTGGTCAGTGTGCTTTGTCAATAGAAACTAGAATTTGCCCCTGAATGTTGTATAATTTCTTAAAAACTAATTGAATTTGTCTGTGTCTTCAGCTGCATCTGCCAGCTGTGCTGTGGAAGACGATACCCATGAAGAAGAAACACCTTCACTTCCTCCTGACCACCACTATACAGCTACTGGGCCAATATTAGACCAGCCACTTAAATGTGATCAGGCAACACAGTGTTCAGGTCCCCGAACTGTACAGACAACTCCTACGCTCTGATCACTGAAGCCTGCTGTACACTGGTTTGCCCTTGGAAGGTTTTGGTTTTTTGGCTGATCAGCTGACAAAAGATTACGAAAATTCCTTTCAGATGGACGCTCGTGAACAGATCTTTATGTCACTGATGAAGCTCCGCCTAAATTTGCTGCAGGATTTCATGTGTCATAGTCACAAGTCAGCAAGATTACATCGCTGTGGTACGACATCATGGAGGAGAAGCTGAGGAGTTACATCCCTTGGCTGCCCAGGGAGACAATTCAAGCAACAATGCCAGTGTTTTAAAGATCACTATCCAACAACAACCTGTATCATTGACTGCTCTGAAACCCCCTACAGAAAGCCCATAATCTTGACTCAAGAGGGAGTCTTACAGTCATTATTACGGCCAAAGTACAATCAAATACCTGGTGGCAATTGCTCCCTGTGGTCTAATAATGTTTGTGTCCGCTGCATATGGAGGCAGATGCAGTGACAAGTTCATCTTGGAGTACCTGCGCCCAGGAGATGAGGTCATGGCGGACAGAGGATTTGTAATTGCAGATCTCCTTTGGTGTTGGTTGCGTGCTCTTCAGACAGTTGCATCCCTTTTTTGGTGAATGCTGCAGGATCAGCTTCACTTTTCGCTCACAGACGCATTGCCAATGTGTGTGTTCATGTGGAACGGGTCATCCGCCGTATGAGAAACTTCAGTCATTTCACAGACTGTACCGATTAACCTGGCTCCCAAATTTGACAAAATCTTGAGAATTTGCGCCGCTTTATGCAACTTACGTGGGGAGATGATTCATGAAGAAGATTAGTTGTTATTTGTAAATATTTGTAAAAACTTTGGCAACACCACTTGGAAATACGTAACATATCATTGTAACAATGTAGGCTTTGTTTATTTGTACAATAAAATAATTTTTAACCTCTCATATAAAGTGTGAATTATTTTGCTTGTCGTTTAAATGAAAATATTTTACAATAGAACACCTGGTAGAAAAGGCATATGAACCTAAATACAATAACAAATTCCATTTACAAAAGATTACCACAAAAATGTAGAATATCAGAAAAGTATTTGTTAATAACAGAATATGAACGTATGTTCTATAGATATTCTTTGATTTGTATAAGTCAACGACAGCCCTACCACATGGCCCCAACCTTAACAAAATTTCACATATCGTGCACAAAGCACCAAACGACCCTCCTGAGATTCAGCAGCTACATAAGGCAGAAGATTCTGGAAATAAAATCTTTTGAGCCTGGCAACAGTTGCTGAGCAGAACTGGTCATTGAAGGGCACATCCACCACTGCCTGTTGTGAAGACGACCAGACGAGGAGCTTGCATGCTGTTAACCCTGCACACAACATGGTGAGTTGGACCTGCATAAAAAAACCACGAGGACCATTTAGTTGAAGCTGAGGCACCCCATCCACCAACTTCACGTCATAGTTCCTTCTCTCCATCAGATCGGTCAGCGTTTCCCCAGCCTTCAGAAAGGGACACTTAACTTCCAGAAGGACATTGGGGTATAAAATCCCATCAGGACTTGCTGACAGCCAAGGCTCTCCAGGACACAGCATCCTACCCCTTTGCGCAACGGTACAGCCTTGCTGCTCCAACCACTTCACTGCTGGACCTTCACCCACCACCACATGCCTGGTAGCAGCACTCCCTTGAAACCGGGGATATACAGTACATGTGTTTTTAGAAATGCATCCGGGCTGGTTCTAATAGGGACTTTTTTGGCTGAGCTTGCGGTGATTCTTAATTTTGGGGAATCATGCCAGAGCTGGGACCTGCTCTGCTCCCCAGTTGCCTCCTCTAACCTCTTGCCATCAATGGCCACAAAGGTGTCGTAGAATGACATGCATCTTTGGCAAGAGTTGGATCCATGATGGTCGGTATGTGGCGGGAGAGCAACAGGAGGTTCCTGGTGGTTCAGATGGGGTCGCATTGATGCACTTGAACAGAGAGCTGGACATGGGTAAGGCCGCATTTTGGAAAACTGTGTTTAGCTGCTCCTGGGTATGAAAAATCAGGGTGGAAGGGAGAGGGTCCACTCTTGATCTTGGGGCTTCATTAAGTGTCAGAGGAACCTGGAGCTAAAACGTCTGAGGGATATTCAGTTCTGCCACCATAAATTGTCTGAGTCCCCTTGTTCCACTGGCGTTGTTCATCAGTGCAGGCCAGTCCAGTGCGCCCACTGGACACGGCATTCTCCACCTAACACAAAGAACAACGTTAAGCAATGATAAATAGACACTAATTATATTTATTAAAAGAAATCCGTGAGGAAACCACAAAGACGAGAGACGGACACAAATTAATTCAACTAAAAAATATCGGAGGCCTACATTAACTTACACTTTTTTTCATGAAAATTTCATTCAATCACCTTCATTCACCTCATGTAAGGACATCTTTTCATGTTTGTGTAATCACAATCATCTCATAAGGTAAGCTGACCACATACTCATGATTAGATGTAAATTCAGCAGCTGTTACTGTGACCCCCCAAAAAGAAAAACAAGTTAACATATTCAGAAAAACAATAAAATACACAGCATTATAACAATTTAAACTCAAATACTTACCAACATATATGAATTGTATTTAGATTTATTCTATGTATGTATTATTTTATGGCAAACATTTCCACATTGTTTCAACCACCTTCCACAGTATTGCTGCAGCATGACTGCAGGATCTCCCTCACCCAGCAATGCAGGTGCATCCTGTGGTCTCCACTGCTCCATTAGTGGAAGCCAACACCCAAGCTAAGTGAGCTTGTGTGCTGGCCTGGCTTGGGCTCACACTGGCTTTCAACAATATATAGTCCTTCTCCTGGTCAACCAACAGACGGCCAACTTTACCACTGTGCAGATATTGCTATGCCTCAGTGCTTTTAAAGTTCCACATAGCAGAACCATCTACCCCAAGCCACAAAACAAAATAATTAAAAATGTCGGCATATACTATTTCCGGCCATCTTCTCATGTCATCCACCCACTCTGAAATATCTCTAGGGTGAGCCAAAGATGTTCCTCCTGAGCTCCTCAGTGCATGTGTGGTCTCTTCCCATGTCGTTCTCTCCATGTTTCTGTGACACACAGTGAAAGACAAGTCATTAGCAGAGTCAGAAAAACAGTTTTACAAATGGAAATACAATATAAAGTAGCTGTACTTTATTCTAAAACTGAGAACAGTAAAGCATGAATGTAAAAACTAGACTACATGACCATCATCAAATGTCTGGGCCTGAGGTGATGGTAGTGAGCATTAATTAAAATCTTTTAAAACAACACAACTGTCAAATTATTTAACAGCTGTCTGTCTTTCTAGTGGCTACTAGATGAGCGTGAATATTACGTACAAACACTTCCTACTACGTTTGAAACATTATTACACCACCATTTGTTTGATTTGTCATCTATAGCTATTCATTTGCAGGGTATATAGCCAACATATGTTTATTTTGTTACAGTATTTAGATAGTTGCTTTTTACTACTGCTACTCGATTGGCCTTTTTGTATTAATCTGCTATTTCATACTTGTAATCACTGCAACTCCGCGCTGCGGCACTATAATGACAGCATGTAGCACTGGACACACTCTGATTTAGACTGGAGTCTGTAATAAAGTCCGCTCGATATGGAATATTGTGTTTCCACACTGAAGAATCCTCCAGATCGTTGCTCTTTGCTCTCCTCAGTGAAGAGGAGCTCCGTACTGAGACACAGAAGGCAAACGGGCTCTAGAAACAACTCAGTCGTTTTCAAACTATCAACACAAGCAATGCATCGTTTACTCGTTGGTGTACATTTGGCGCATAATAACCTCCCTTGTGTGATATTTTAGATGTAAGTCTTCCCAGTAGTTCTCCGTAGAAATGAATGTGATATCACTGTAACTGGAAGTGCGTTTCAAACGGAAGTGTGGGACAGAAGTAAAAGTGGGCGGGGCGGAATAAGGTCAATCTTGAACAGGACTTCTCCAAACGTCACACCAGGAACCAGTGGGAGGTTTGAGGAGAATCTCTGATAAGGGAGGGCTGAAACACTGGAAGAGAAACTGAAAGCAAAAACACTGGAAGTGAAACTGAAAGCTAAAACACTGGAAGAGAAACTGAAAGCAAAAACACTGGAGGAGAAACTGAAAGCTAAAACACTGGAAGAGAAACTGAAAGCTAAAACACTGGAAGTGAAACTGAAAGCAAAAACACTGGAAGTGAAACTGAAAGCTAAAACACTGGAAGAGAAACTGAAAGCAAAAACACTGGAAGTGAAACTGAAAGCTAAAACACTGGAAGAGAAACTGAAAGCTAAAACACTGGAAGTGAAACTGAAAGCTAAAACACTGGAAGAGAAACTGAAAGCTAAAACACTGGAAGAGAAACTGAAAGCTAAAACACTGGAAGAGAAACTGAAAGCTAAAACACTGGAGGAGAAACTGAAAGCTAAAACACTGGAAGAGAAACTGAAAGCTAAAACACTGGAGGAGAAACTGAAAGCTAAAACACTGGAAGAGAAACTGAAAGCTGAAACACTGGAAGAGAAACTGAAAGCTAAAACACTGGAGGAGAAACTGAAAGCTGAAACACTGGAAGAGAAACTGAAAGCAAAAACACTGGAAGTGAAACTGAAAGCTAAAACACTGGAAGAGAAACTGAAAGCAAAAACACTGGAGGAGAAACTGAAAGCTAAAACACTGGAAGAGAAACTGAAAGCTAAAACACTGGAAGTGAAACTGAAAGCAAAAACACTGGAAGTGAAACTGAAAGCTAAAACACTGGAAGAGAAACTGAAAGCAAAAACACTGGAAGTGAAACTGAAAGCTAAAACACTGGAAGAGAAACTGAAAGCTAAAACACTGGAAGTGAAACTGAAAGCTAAAACACTGGAAGAGAAACTGAAAGCTAAAACACTGGAAGAGAAACTGAAAGCTAAAACACTGGAAGAGAAACTGAAAGCTAAAACACTGGAGGAGAAACTGAAAGCTAAAACACTGGAAGAGAAACTGAAAGCTAAAACACTGGAGGAGAAACTGAAAGCTAAAACACTGGAAGAGAAACTGAAAGCTGAAACACTGGAAGAGAAACTGAAAGCTAAAACACTGGAAGAGAAACTGAAAGCTAAAACACTGGAAGAGAAACTGAAAGCTAAAACACTGGAAGAGAAACTGAAAGCTGAAACACTGGAAGAGAAACTGAAAGCTAAAACACTGGAAGAGAAACTGAAAGCTAAAACACTGGAAGAGAAACTGAAAGCTAAAACACTGGAAGAGAAACTGAAAGCTAAAACACTGGAAGAGAAACTGAAAGCTAAAACACTGGAAGAGAAACTGAAAGCTAATACACTGGAAGAGAAACTGAAAGCTGAAACACTGGAAGAGAAACTGAAAGCTAAAACACTGGAAGAGAAACTGAAAGCTAAAACACTGGAAGAGAAACTGAAAGCTGAAACACTGGAAGAGAAACTGAAAGCTAAAACACTGGAAGAGAAACTGAAAGCTAAAACACTGGAAGAGAAACTGAAAGCTGAAACACTGGAAGAGAAACTGAAAGCTGAAACACTGGAAGAGAAACTGAAAGCTAAAACACTGGAAGAGAAACTGAAAGCTAAAACACTGGAAGAGAAACTGAAAGCTAAAACACTGGAAGAGAAACTGAAAGCTAAAACACTGGAAGAGAAACTGAAAGCTAAAACACTGGAAGAGAAACTGAAAGCTAAAACACTGGAAGTGAAACTGAAAGCTAAAACACTGGAAGAGAAACTGAAAGCTAAAACACTGGAAGTGAAACTGAAAGCTAAAACACTGGAAGAGAAACTGAAAGCTAAAACACTGGAAGAGAAACTGAAAGCTAAAACACTGGAAGAGAAACTGAAAGCTAAAACACTGGAGGAGAAACTGAAAGCTAAAACACTGGAAGAGAAACTGAAAGCTAAAACACTGGAGGAGAAACTGAAAGCTAAAACACTGGAAGAGAAACTGAAAGCTGAAACACTGGAAGAGAAACTGAAAGCTAAAACACTGGAAGAGAAACTGAAAGCTAAAACACTGGAAGAGAAACTGAAAGCTAAAACACTGGAAGAGAAACTGAAAGCTGAAACACTGGAAGAGAAACTGAAAGCTGAAACACTGGAAGAGAAACTGAAAGCTAAAACACTGGAAGAGAAACTGAAAGCTAAAACACTGGAAGAGAAACTGAAAGCTAAAACACTGGAAGAGAAACTGAAAGCTAAAACACTGGAAGAGAAACTGAAAGCTAAAACACTGGAAGAGAAACTGAAAGCTGAAACACTGGAAGAGAAACTGAAAGCTAAAACACTGGAAGAGAAACTGAAAGCTAAAACACTGGAAGAGAAACTGAAAGCTGAAACACTGGAAGAGAAACTGAAAGCTAAAACACTGGAAGAGAAACTGAAAGCTGAAACACTGGAAGAGAAACTGAAAGCTGAAACACTGGAAGAGAAACTGAAAGCTAAAACACTGGAAGAGAAACTGAAAGCTAAAACACTGGAAGAGAAACTGAAAGCTAAAACACTGGAAGAGAAACTGAAAGCTAAAACACTGGAAGAGAAACTGAAAGCTAAAACACTGGAAGAGAAACTGAAAGCTAAAACACTGGAAGAGAAACTGAAAGCTAAAACACTGGAAGAGAAACTGAAAGCTAAAACACTGGAAGAGAAACTGAAAGCTAAAACACTGGAAGAGAAACTGAAAGCTAAAACACTGGAAGAGAAACTGAAAGCTAAAACACTGGAAGAGAAACTGAAAGCTAAAACACTGGAAGAGAAACTGAAAGCTAAAACACTGGAAGAGAAACTGAAAGCTAAAACACTGGAAGAGAAACTGAAAGCTAAAACACTGGAAGAGAAACTGAAAGCAGGACGTATAAAGTTGGAGCTCTCGGTACAGTTCAGGATGTTTTTCTTGTTGGTAAAGAAAATAGAGCTCAGGACAGAACATGTCTGCCAAAAGGGAACATTTAATATTTATTCAACATGGATTGAAACTGAGCTTTGTGTGTGCGTGTGTGTGTGTGTGTGTGTGTGTGTGTGTGTGTGTGTGTGTGTGTGTGTGTGTGTGTGTGTGTGTGTGTGTGTGTGTGTGTGTGTGTGTGTGTGTGTGTGTGTGTGTGTGTGTGAACCCCAAGTTGTTCCCAACGGATGTGGAGTATAGCACTACACATTTTTAAAACCATTTCCATATTTTTGAGTGCTGTTAAATTAGAACATATTTGTGAATAGAAAATACAATTCAGTGAATATCATTCTTTTATAATTGCTCTGATTTTGATGCAAACAGCAAAATGTGATTTTTCAAATCAGGAAATGTATTCTTCCAAGTGAAATTTGAGTTGATCTTTTATTCTTCCCTTGATACATAACCATTTTAGTCATTCAGTTTTGTCATTAGCATTTACCTGAAAGTGGTCCGGAGAACTTGTCCAGCTGTCTGCAGTCACCTGTTGCAACCCGCTATTCCTCAGCCACTGCTGCAGATGTTGAAATGTGGTTCCACAACAGCACCACTGCTGAAGGTGGACTGGAAAGGACAACATGTGGTCATGTCCTTCAGTGATGATGCTGTGGTGAGAAGCCCAATGATGTGCATCGCCACATGCTAGTTGTTGTGTGCGCTGTAAGAAATCACAAAGTGTGAAGCTTCAAATGCACCATGTTGTAAAGAATGCTAATCAGGGTTTTCTTGAAGGGAAATCTGAAGAGTCCTTCACATTTGTAGTAAAAAGAGTAAATACTTACTATTTTCTGCAGATTTCTTTTGCATTCTTCATAATGTGGCTCAGGCATCGATGAAGAATTGGCCATTCAAGATCTTCTTTTGAGGCTTTTCCAGTGGAAATCCTGAAGTAGTGGTTTATGGTGTCTGTCAGGTTTTCCTTTGCAAATGAAAAGCATATTGCCTGCATTAAAAGCATTGAGCATCACAGACCACCATCATTGGAGATGCTCCCTTGTGTCCAAAGTGCCTTTTTACCTGGGTGAAGAAAGCCTGGAGGAAGAATGTGGCTGAAGCTGTGGTGTGGTCACACGTCACATAGTGGAACAGGTAGTGGGGAAGCGCTCTTCTGGGGTTTCTGACCACAAGCTCATAGACATGAAACGCTGTTTGCACATTTTTACACCTGAGGAAAAAAACAGCAATGTAAAATGTATTTAAAAGGGTTCAGAGTACCAGAAAGCACCTGCCAACCATTAGATTTCAATACTGCAGACCTGGCCACATTTTAACACCACGTCAACTAGAACCTACTGACCAGGTTTTGCTCCTTGCAAAAATGTCATTGCTGAAATGTTTTTTAATTCTGTCTGGGAAAAGGTTCTTTGAGATAACTTAGTTGGTTTCAACCAACTGATCTGGGTAATAATGCCTACTTACATGGCTGTACACTAGTTGGAGGAAACAATCTGCTGGGAAATAGATGTGGTGGGCTATGAAATAACATATTTAGCAACAGATATTGGAAAATATTGAACAATTAAAAAAACCTTGTGTGCCTAAATGGCTGAAGGAACTAGTTTGCTCAGAGCAGAACCTTTTACTTATTTACTTTTTCTGAATTAACAAAAGCAAAAGTTTTGTGATATTTTGACAATTACATTTTAAAAGCAAATGTTATGGCACAAACTGCAATATGTAAAAAAAAAAATAAAAAATAAGCAGGCTGTTGAAATAGACACTGATGTTGACAAGACAACATTTCAAGGGAAAACAGTTTTTTTTTAATTTTCGGTTCAGAAAAATTCACATTTACATGCAAAACAAGAAGAGAAAGGAAGAAAAGAAAGAAAAGAGAGAAGAAAAGAAGAGAAAAAAGAAAGGGAAAGAAAAAAAATGGTGGGGATCCTTTTTCTTTTTATACTTCCTGTAGCATCGGAGTCTACTGTCTTCTCCACATCTTTTATGGTGAATTGCAATGTTCCTCTTGGACCAGAGGAGAAGCTTTTGGGTGGAGGATTACTTCTTGAAGTACCTCATCCTCACTGTTTTCTTTGTTTTTCATCATTAATTCAAGGTTAATATCTGATTGCTGTGTTGGACACTTTTTTGTCTCCGTTCCCAGGAAATGTTTTTTAAGACGTGTGGGGTCGGAGCCATATCCCTGCAGCCAGACTTCATAGTCTCTTCCTTGATTTGGGCCAACCGGTTCAGATATATGGACGGTGGGAGCTGAGTTTTGAAGCTCTGGCCAAGAGTGTGTGTCCAGAGCAGGAACAGGCCGGCGCTTGAGTTCTGTCCTGTTCTGTTCACACATCCCCCCGTGAAAACCAACCGTGGCCTTCAAGTCCTGTTCATTGTCCACTTTAACTTGGACAGTTACCGGGCCATCATCAAACCTGCAGCACCCGTGGCAAGAGAATACAGGGCCTCTTTTTTATGTGAATAATTGACTGTGTGCCGTTTAAAAGCAATACAGCAGTAGGGATTAATGCTCCTTAATCCTGTGGAGATTATGTTTGTCCACTCCATCGTTCCAAATCCTCGGTTAGTTCTTGTTTTCAGAGTTTCCCAGTCTTTGTGGCTCATGAAGAAAAATGTCTCCTCTGATTTTAATAAATCCTGCTTCACCATCGACGGAGGATTCTGTGGTGCTGCCCTGAAGGGAAATCACAATATTATTGTTAAGCTTTGACATAGTTTTGGGGGTGTATTAATGTTAGCATGTGAGACATTTGAGGGAATAAAGTTTTTAATGTGTTGAAGCACTCACAGGATTGGAGATGTGGAGCTCCTCAGCAGCAGCAGAACTCCTCACAGTGCTCTGCTGGTCTCACTGCTCATTTGCCTCTAAATGTTCTTGCTGTGCTCGATTATTCTGGAACGAACGCAAATCTTTTTTTCACATTTTAAAAAGACTAACGTGACGGAGTGATAGATGTATGTACATTTTAAAAAGACATGTCATACTATGAAATGTAGAAAAGCTTACCTTGTGACGTCCATAAGTTTTTAACAATGGCACTGGATTGGTCGGATTATTGGGGATCCAAGCTCGGCGCACATCCGACCCCAGAAGCCAGGAGCTTTTGAAGCAGTTTCATCAATCATGAGGCCACAAGCTCTTAAAGATGGAGTCTTTTTAACAATCTCAGACATTGTGACATGTTTGGTTTTGTTCTGTTCAAAACAAAGGTTTAACAGCACAACTGTTCCTCAGCTAATACATTTTCATCTAAAAAAAAAAAAGTCATACTGTATCTCTCAAAGAGTGTCTTTAAATGAAAGAAAGTGGGATTTAGTACTCACCCCAAACAGTGTGAACAGGTACAATCTGTGTAAAAGGAAAGAGTGTTACACACAGCCTTTTTTTAATAAGGAAGAAACAATGACTGTATTATAACGATCATTACTGAGGCAACCACTTACTCTTAATTATGACATTTTACAATCAATCATCCCTTTTTTACTATTCCAGCATTGTGTGATACATTATTACAACACTTAAGTTTAAAAACAATACTTTTGCTTTACCATTTATCTTGTATGATCCCAAAGGTGTGGGACTAGTTATGCGGAAAAGTGACAGAATAATAAGCAGATTAAAAAATAAACAGGACCCTAGCAATAGTACTAACCTTTGTGCCTTGCCTCATTAAGGCAGGCACAATTATTATACAATTATATTTAACGATCCACACCGTGGTATACAAAACGGCACAGAAGAATAAAGAAATATCTATTTGAACAATAAAAGCTTTTCATTTAGGGCATTTGTAACATTTTTAAATTATACCTTCAGTTTGGCAATGGTCATTTAATGTTTCAACTCGATACATGATACCAATGCAAAACACGTATTTTGTTGTTGTTGTTTTTTTAAGAATCTAACAACTTAAGTCATTAAACCAAAAAAACATACTGACCCTTTTTCCCTCTTCACCATTTTTCCTTTCGGGCGTCTTGACAAGAAAATGTGGATGGACTGGATGAAATGACGACTATCAAAGTGAAAAGCATGCGGCTGCAGGATCTCAACTCTCTGGCAGACAGGAAGTGGTGACTCTTCACCCCATATGTGCAGGACACAACTATTTGGACATTTCACATAAGTTATGAATATATGGTTTTTTGCATGTGTTTGCCGTTTCTATACCTGCTATAAACTAACACATATTGATGATGATGAGCTTTAAAATGACATGTAAACTAAACCACTGGTGAAACACGCTAACTAATGCAAATGGTGACGATAAATAAAGCACCTCAGGTTTACCTTTTTTACAGTTTATAAAAAAGTTACTGTGACATAAAGTTACTGTATATGTGATGGGTGAAATAATAATAATAATAATAATAATGATCCAGCAGCGATTGATAAAGGTGGCTGCTTTTAATTTTCATTTATAGGTAAATATTATTAAATGAGCATAACTATTAGTTTTATATAAGTTGTGTTGTCTTGGTTTTCTACACAATGTTGAGTTAATGTCTGTCAGGTTTTGAAGCCGACAATGAATCATTGTTGAAATGACTAATATAATCAATATAAATATAATATAACGTCAGTGTGACGAATTAAAAACCCTCATAGTGTCTTGATGTGTTTGAATATTGAAATGTGTGTGTTTGAAGAAGAGCAGTGCACTAATGTGTCTTTCACACTGGACGTCCCTCCACCAGGTGGAGACGACAGTAGAAGAGTCTGGTTTCAGTCTCTGATGGTCAAATACTATTGATCCTGTTTCTGTCTTTTCCAGAGGAAACGTGTGAATCAAGGATTGTTGGAGACTGCAGACGTGCAGCAAAGTGGCTTCAGGAGAACATGGACCTGTTTACTGTCTGATGACCTGGAGTCTGAACTGGACATGGAGGAGCAGGACAAAGTCTGGTCTAAAGAAGTCCTCCGAGACGAGTCAGGAAATGAATCGCTTTTCAAGACATTTACATGTGTTTTCTGTAATATCGGACATTTTGGAAACAAATCAACAAAAGACATTATCAGGGATATTGTGAATGCCACACAGATGACTGAATAAAGAACAATCAAATAGTTTAGACTTTTTGTGTTTTCTCCTTAGTATTGTGGGGTTATGGAGTACTTTATATTTCACTTCAACTGTACTGTGGACATCTCAGAACAAAGGTAGTATATTTATTGACATTCCTCCAGGTGTAAATCTGTGATCCAGCACAACAATCACCTATACAGCTCAATGATGAAGGAATAATCAGAATTCCTTCAAATTTCCAAAGTTGTTGTATTTTGAAATGAAAAATCAGAATTCTTCCAAACTAACTGAGTGCTATGCTGGGCTGGTGCACCATCACTGTGAGGTGGAATGACCCCGGGACTACTAGGAATTTCTGAGATATTCCACCTCAAAGTAAGGTGAAAGGACGTCATAGTCCAATATTCAAAGTTGTTTTATTTTGAAATTATACTTCAGAATTCCTTCATACTGACAGAGTGGCATCCTAGCAACGTGTACTATCACTCAAAATCAATGATTGTTTGATATATAAAAAATTGAAAAGGTATTTTATTTTGAAATGCATCATCATATTAACAAAAATAGAAATAAAAATAAAGTTTTACCTAATATCACACAACTTTAATTAAATTAACCTTTTGTCCCACTTTTTCTCATTTGGCTTGGCATTATTAATTTAATGACTTACATTTGGCTTTGCTTTGCTCTATTATGTTTTGTGTGCTTCTATTTAAATATATTTAATTTGTTGTTACAGATTTGAATAATCAAATGTGTGTCCACACATGAAATAAACCTTCATTCTATACATATCAATTCGGAACCTTTAATGAGTAGTTTTTAGCTTGAATAAATCATTCTTTATAGAAATTAAGAACCATTCCAGGCGAGGTGATTGGAGTTCCAGTGTCAGGGCAAAACAAATATACAAAATCTATCCATCTTTCCCAAAGTCAAAGTCAGCTTTATTGTCAAATGTGTTGATATGCATGACATACAGCACAGATGAAATTACAGTCCTCTCAGACCCGCAGTGCAAAGGCATGTAATATATTAGATTATATTGATATATTGATATATTCATCAACCAAAGTCTCTATTGTCAGTCGGTAAAGCAGGCGTCTCCGTAGGGATTGGAGGTTTTATTTTGAAATCAGCTGGCGGAAATAGCACACTGCATCGTTAAATTTTGACAGAAGCCGATCATGAAGTGAAAAACCGTGAAGATCAGAAGAAAGAAAAAGTAAATAAATCCACAGTGAAAAAGGTTTGGAGAGTCTCACACACACACACACACAGAGAGATTTTTGATTTTTAAAACAACCTTTATTTATCAGTTCAAAAACGGTTGTCCCTTTTTTCACCATTTATAAAAACAGTTCACAAAGCCAGTTCACAGTTTAACACAACATCTATTTCCTTCCAAATAAAGAGCTGAACTCCAGTCGTTCCTCCACCGCAGAGCAGATGGTGTTCTTATAACACCACCTCTCGTTAAAACTGAGCAGGTCCTTCA
Source organism: Blennius ocellaris (assembly GCF_963422515.1). Lineage (NCBI taxonomy): Eukaryota > Metazoa > Chordata > Actinopteri > Blenniiformes > Blenniidae > Blennius > Blennius ocellaris. The sequence goes on along the minus strand of NC_137665.1, from coordinate 23,948,078 downwards.
TTTCTTTAAAAAGATTCAAATCAACCCAGACCCGGGCCCTGACCAAAGATAAGAACACACTGAGCAGATCCTGGTCCACCCCCTGCTGAGCCTGGTGCTTCCTGCTCAGATACAGTGCCAGCTTTGCTTCACCCAGTATAAAATTCAGCAGGAGGTACTTCTGGGCCTCCCTCTTCCTGTACCCCGCCCCAAAAATAAAAACCCCATCAGACCAGGTTTCATCAAAAACAGAGAATAACATTTGTAAAACAGTGAACAAAGCTGTGAGTTTGTGACATTTCAAAAAACAGTGAACAAGAGTCTCTTCCTCGTCGCAGAAAGGACAGGCCGCGGACACAGTGGGATTCATTTTGTTCACCAAGCTGTTGACAGCCACCGCACCATGGAGGATCTTCCACTGCAGATCACCAGTTCTCTTTTTGGAGGGGAGTTTGTAGAGGACCCTCCATGAAGGTCCACAACCAGAGCCCAGGGTCCATTCCCCCCTCCACACACAGTCCATCCTCCCGTCCAGGTCTCTGCAGTTCATCACTTTAACACAACAGTTGTACAAAGTTTTCCCAGTTTGGGAGTAAAAATCAATGGGTTGGTGGTCACCCCCCTTTAGTAGTGGTCCAGAGCAGTTCCTGAGGTTGGGGTAGATCTTCAGATCCGGGAAGGGGTCCTCCGGATCCGGCACCTCCTCCCCCACCACGTACATCTTCAGGAGGCTCCTCTCCTGCTCAGAGAGCCGCTCTGCCCACTTCCTCAGAAGCTGGCCCGCATGGCGACACGACTGCAGGCCAAGAAGTTGAGCAGCAGCACCTCCATCCACCAGCCTCCACCCGACTTTGTGGATCAGGGTCTTGAGGGTGACCCCCCCCCCTGGTGTACAGTGCGCTGGTGAGGCCTGGTGTGGACTGGTCCTGGATGTCCAGCCTGGACCCCCCCACCAGAGGCTCTGCCAGCAGCCAGTGTAGAGACACAGCAGGGGGCAACACAGTGCATCGAAAATAGTTCCAGACTCTAAAAACACTTTTATAAAACAATGACATATTGCGAAGGTTTAAAAAATTAAAATCCATTAAAAACAAAGTGGCATCAAGATTAAGAGCGTTGACTCTCTGTAAAACCGTGCTCATCACATCCTTCCAAACTAAAAAACTACTGGCAGTCAATAAATATTGTTGGATGTGTTGCAGCCGGAATGCTGCCACTCGGCTCTCGATGTGCACCAGGCCGTGACCCCCCTCCTCTTTAGGGAGGAAGAGAACAGATTGTGGGACCCAGTGCAGTTTGTCCCAAAAAAAGTCTAATAAAACCCTTTGTGTCTCCTTTATCAGTCCAGGGGGGGGCGCCATGCAGGCCACCCGGTGCCACAAAGTGGAGGCCACCAGGTTATTGATCACCAAGGCTCTCCCCCTGAAAGACATCTTGGGCAGCACCCACCTCCACTTGTTTAGTTTGCCCCGCACCTTGTCCAATTACCCCTCCCAGTTCTTCTCCATAAAAGCGTCCTCTCCCAGGTACACCCCCAAATATCTAATCCCTCCTCTCCTCCACAATAATCCGGCTGGTAATATTGGCAGACCTCCGGTCCACCACCCCACTGCCAGGGCTTCGCTCTTTCCCCAGTTGACCTTTGCCCCCGTCAGTAAATTAAGAGAACACACACACTTATCTAAAAGGTCAACGTCTTCTTGAGTGGATATTAAAACAATGATGTCATCAGCATATGCAGATAAAACCTTTTTAAAACCTGGAGGACTGAAGCCGCTGACAGTGGACCGGATGTTGTGGAGCAGAGGTTCAATAGACGGGGCGTAGAGCATACCTGAGAGAGCACAGCCCTGCCGGACCCCCCTCCTGACCTTAAAAGGAGCACTCAGCCCCCCGTTGATCTTCAGTACACTCTCAATGTCCTGGTACAACACTTTGATCATTGCTATCAGACCTGGGTTGAGACCAAACTGGGCCAGAACGTTCCACAGATAGAGGTGCTCAACCCGGTCAAAAGCTTTTTCTTGGTCCAACGAAATGAGACCAACATCTGCTCCCAAAAAACTAGAGACGTCCAAAACATCAGGAATTAGAGACACATTGTCTCTGATGGACCTGCCGGGCACACAGTAGGTCTGGTCTAGATGGAGGACGTCGTCCAGCACCCCTCTGAGCCTGTTGGCCAGGGCCTTGGAGAGGATCTTAGAATCGGTACACAGGAGGGAGACGGCCTCCAGTTCTTCATGTCTCTCAGGTCTCCTTTCTTGGGCAGCAGCGTGATCACCGCCCTCCTGCAGCTCGGGGGCAGCGTCTCGTCCCTGAGGCTCTCTGTCAGGACCTCCAGGAGGTCCCCCCCCCCCCCCGAGCTCCTTCCAGAAAGCCCTGTTAAACTCCACTGGGAGCCCATCGATCCCCGGAGATTTGCCCCCCTGCATGCTCTGCAGAGCAGCAAGCAGTTCTTCCTGTGTCAGGGGGTCTCCGAGGTCAGGGGTCTCCTCAGCACAAGTCCTCTGGAGTCCACCACAGAGGGTGTCAAACAGGAGGAAGATGCTCTATAAGCTGGATGTTTGTAGGAGGAAGATGCTCTGTAATCTCATGTTAGAGGAGGAAGATGCTCTATAAACTGGATGTTAGTAGGAGGAAGATGCTCTATAATCTGATGTTAGTAGGGAGAAAGAGGCTCTATAATCTGATGTTAGAGGAGGAAGATGCTCTATAATCTGATGTTAGAGGAGGAAGATGCTCTATAATCTCATGTTAGAGGAGGAAGATGCTCTATAAACTGGATGTTAGGAGGAGGAAGATGCTCTATAATCTGGATGTTCGTAGGGAGAAAGAGGCTCTATAATCTGATGTTAGAGGAGGAAGATGCTCTATAATCTGATGTTAGAGGAGGAAGATGCTCTATAATCTGATGTTAGAGGAGGAAGATGCTCTATAATCTGATGTTAGGAGGAGGAAGATGCTCTATAATCTCATGTTAGAGGAGGAAGATGCTCTATAATCTCATGTAAGAGGAAGATGCTCTATAATCTCATGTTAGAGGAGGAAGATGCTCTATAATCTCATGTAAGAGGAAGATGCTCTATAATCTGGATGTTAGTAGGGAGAAAGAGGCTCTATAATCTGAAATGTTCTCTTGTTTGGTCTGATTTGGTTCCACCTCAAGGACAGTCTGGTTTTCTCAGGTCAGCTGACCAACATCTTCTCCCAGTTTTAAAATCCAGAGTGAAACACAGGAGGGTTTTTTCTTCATTTGTTTCCTCCAAAGTGGCGCAAACTGCCTCAAAATGCATCTCAGATGTATTTGTGGAAACATCCACACCAGAAGAGGTTGCTCAGACTTTTCACTAAACAATACATTTTGTCCATTTTAACACCTTTACGCTATAGAAATACATTTGCCTTTCCTCTGAATGTTCAGGTGCCCCAACTACTGCCTGTTTCTAAATATAGTGTGATTTCTACTTTACATCAAGGGTGTTAAACTCACTTTATTTCAGGGACTGCAGCACCATTTTTTCCAACTGTATCATGTTAAACTCTTCAATTAAAGTACACATCACTGTGATCATTCACATCCTTGATTGTTTCTCTGCTTCGTCACACAGCAAACTTCCAACCCGGCGTATACGCAGTATCTGTGTCCGGCAGACTCCCTCCAGGTCCCTAAATATAGCATAGCAGTGAATATTAAGTGTCTCTTTTTGTTGTGTTTACTGACCTGTTGTGTGTTTGATCGCCCCCCCCGAAGGTGTGGTGAGAGAGCTGAAGAGCCGAGGAGTCATCTACAAATCCAGAGACACGGCAGTGAAGACGTGAAGCTGCAGAGGCCGCTGCTTCCCGGCTGTCATGTCCTGTCTTCTTCATTTCTGTTGAGATTAGAATCCTTAGCATCAATATTTCTTACTTCTTTGGGCAAATGAAAATAAACGTCACTTTTATAGCAAAACAAACTTTGTGTTTGCTACGTGATTCTGAGCATCTATCATGTCTATCATGTACAGCAGCCTTCATACAAGTAGACAAGTATAGTTCTAGAATATACAAAATGCATGGACACAGTCTGCCCGCATCCTCGTTGTGAAACACAAGTTTCACTAAAAACTCTTCATCTTTTATTCATCCAAAAAAAGAACATATTAATAATTAGTAGAGCTAAAACCAAAACAAAGGAGAGGAACGAAGTCCAGCAAGTTGATATGATATCCTCCACATCAATAAACATTACTGTCATGAAAATATATTCAAAACAAAAACCTAAAAGAATGAAATAAAAGTGATCAAAACACATCAACTCAGAATCAGTGGGTTGCTGTTTGGACACCAGATCGTTTATTTAGCTTTAAAAAGAGCCAAAGAAGAAAGTATTTGAATTGATTTGTCCTTCCAGAAATTCGATGAAGAGGTGATGTTTGGCTGTACGACGAAGAGATGATGGAGTTACTCGTTGGTCTGAATGTCTGATGATAGGATGAAGAAGTAGTGAAAAGCATTTTGAATGACTTGTTTATTATTAATGAATTTACATTTGTAGAGTATTAATGGATGAAATTGGTGAAAGTTGAAACTTTCTGAACAGCGTTCAGAATCAATGAGAAGCTTAATGTGACACTTTCAATAGTGCAATGTCCACATTCCTGTCTGCCAGACAGATACTGAACTAAGATTTCAAATAGATATAAGACAAATAATAATAGCCTTTCATAATCATGGTAGGTCTTTCACAATCTGAATCACTGAGTCATGTTCAATGTAAATAACACTTGAAAACAGATATCTCTGTAAATGCCACTCACTGCTAATACATAACTTGGTGGTTTATTTCATGTGTTTTTATTTTTCAGGAAGATGAGTTAGTCCACATGTTCAGGAAGAAGCAGACTGCCTCTGCTGTCACAATAATGTAGTGATAATGTCAATAGTACCTGCTGTGCTTAAACAGTACTACAGAGAAACACTTGTTGCCAGTGTAGGTTTAGCAGCATGACGTCTTTACAAACCGCCTGCGTCTCGTCAAGTTTACCATCTTTCTTGTAAAAGCCAAAGTCCTCCTAAACGCCTGATTTTAAGTGTTTCGGTGCGTCAAAGATCTCATATTTATGCTTTATGCTGTTCTCGTGGACCTCCGTGCTGCGGCACGAGCTTGACGGAGAAAAGTGCGTGCCGGCTGATGGTGCATTCAAGGCACCTCGGAAACACAGCATATCATTAAATACAACGTGGAAAAAAATACAATGTACAAAACAATTTTACACGGTGTATTTTTGGAAAAAGTACAACGTAAAAAAATCGATTTCACAGTATATTGTACCAATGCACAGTGAAGGGATCGATACACTCATATTTCGCACTTTTGTGTCTTGATACCAATTCATATCGATTAATTTACACATGCTGGTAACCTAATTTGCATAGGTCAGAACAAAGGCGATACGCGAGATCAAAGGACAAACTTTGGCTTTGATTGTAACTTGCATATAAATGGTGCTTGTCCCTTCAACCTTTGTCCGTTCAACCCTCTGGCGCGATCGACTCCCTTCTACCTTCACCTGCGTTCTTCCTTCACCTGCGTTCTTCCGAGACTTTCCATACCCACGACATCGCTGGAAATCATGTCATTCACTGACTTTCAGTCCGCTGAATGCTGGTTCCCCCAGGCTGAATTCTGGGCCCCCCAGTCTGAACTCTGGGTCCCCCAGTCTGAATTCTGGGGCCCCCAGCCTGAGTGCTGGGTGCCCCAGTCTGAATTCTGGGTCCCCCAGTGTGAATTCTGGGTCCCCCAGTTTCAATTCTGGGTCCCTGACTCTGAGAGCTGGATGCCCCAGTCTGAATTCTGGGTTACCCAGTCTGAATTCTGGGTGCCCCAGTCTGAGTACTGGGTGCCCCAGTCTGAATTCTGGGACCCCCAGTTTGAATTCTGGGTTCCTCAGTCTGCTCAGCAGTGGGAGGCGGTTGAAGCTCCTTCTGATGCTCCACAGGTAAGTGCTGTTTAGACTTTTAATAGTAGAGAATAGACAGTCATCAACCCATGACAACCCTGGAAACCATGACTTTCTCTTACTTTCAGTGTGCTGAATACTGGCTACCCCAGTGTGAGTGGTGGGTCCCCCAGTCCGAAGTCTGGGAGTCCCAGTCTGAGTACTGGGGCTCCCAGTCTGAAGTCTGGGTCCCCCAGTCTGCTGAGGGCTCATGCCCAGATTCTGCTCTGCAGTGGATCTCAGAGGAGGCTCAGTCTCGTGTCCCGCAGGTAAGTGCTATTTAGATGTTTAGTAGTATAGAATAGACAGTCAACAACACATGACAACCCTGGAAACCATGACTTTCTTTTACTTTCAGTGTGTTGAATGCTGGGTACCCCAGTGTGAGTGGTGGGTCCCCCAGTCCGAAGTCTGGGAGTCCCAGTCTGAGTACTGGGTCCCCCAGTCTGAAGTCTGGGTCCCCCAGTCTGCTGAGGGCTCGTGTGCAGATTCTGGTGAGGAGAGAGTCACAAATGAAGCAGAGTCTCATGTTCCTCAGGTGAGTGCTGTTTAGAATTTCAATAGTATAGAATAGACAGTCAACAACCCATGACAATGTTGGTAACCATGACTTTCTCTTACTTTCAGTCTGCTGAATGCTGCATCCCCGAGTCTGCTGAGCAATCGTCCTCGCATTCCGCTCAGCAGAAGGTCACGGAGGAAGCACAGTCTCCCGCTCCACTGGTAAGTTCTGTTTAGAATTTGAATAATGACCAGGAATTACAACTCATGACAAGTATGTTAGCTCAAGACAGAATGTAGACCAGTATTATAAATGCTTAAATGAACATTTCATACACCCTTAAATAAATGATGGGGTATCATAAAACATGCTGTGCTAATTAGAACTTTATAAAATAAAATGAAGTAAAAAAAAGCCCAAACCAGGCCTTCCCTTGATTTTGAAGGTGATCGCTGTGACTTCTTCCTCTCTGTGTCCTTCTGTGGACATTAACGGTGTCTTTCTTCTCATTTTCTACCTCAAATAGCAGGAGACGTTCCAGTCATACTCCGTGAAGGACCAGGGGGCCGAGCAGCTTCAAGTGGCCAAAGACAAGAAGGCCGAGGAGCATGAGATCTGTGATCGCGCCAACAACTGCCAGACTGATCAGCATAACCAAGCTGAGCAGCACAGATCGGCTGAGCAGGACGAACAGCCGGGGCTGAACCACAAACTTCGGGTGGCTGACGAGGCGGAGCAGCGCCACCAGGTGGAGCAGCGTCGTCGAGACAAAGAACACAAGTTGTCCGATAATGAACGTTGGCTGGACGAACAAGTACAGAAGCGACGGCGACTCGCGGAGCAGGCCAGACAGCGACGGCTGAACATTGATCGTCGTCTGGATGACCAGGAGGAGAAACAACGTCGGGTGGAGCAGCTTCGTGAAGCTGAGGACCGTCTCCTTGCTGAGCAGGCCGAACAAAGAAGGCTCAACAATCAACGCCGGCTGGCCCATCAGTCAGAGAGGCGGCGGGACAACAGATTCCCATCAGGCAGTGGGAGGCTCCACACCAACTGGAGACGCGTCGCAGGATGAGGAGGTGAGAATCTGTTGCCACATCATGCAGAATATTTACAACAATAGACACTTCTGAGAGTGGCTGCTGAATGAATTCAGACACACTCATTGATAAAAGCTGGTCTTGTTAGTGTTCAAGTCATTGATCATCTCTCGCTTTTTGTTCCCCTGCAGGAAACCATCTCTTCCCCAACCCAAACCTCAAGGGTTTTGTGTATTATTATTAAAAAAAATTAAAAAAAACTCACTTTTTTGTATTTGGTATTATTGTAGTTTGTGTGTCAAGTGGAGTCAGCATGAGCTGCACTCCCCAGTGGATCCCACTATTTTAGTTCCTGGCTTATTTTCAAGATAAAGTGCTGCTGTGAGGAAAACATTGGGACAATTGTTGACGTCCCTGTGTCTCCAGTGTCCACAGGGTTGTCAGAGGAAGACAAAGTCAAAGGCAACAAAGGTTAAAAGTTGTGGTTTCGCCATATGAAAGCATCAGTGAACAGTCTAATAATGATGGAGCTCCTCCACCGACACAACCACACTCAGGACTGACCATTGGGCCTGCAGCCATTTTTGTGAAAGAGGGTTGTCCGTCCACAAATTCACTCCAACTGGTATAAAGAGCTCTATCCTAGTGTGAGGCCCAGGATGTGAAGGGTCTGTTTCTTTTCTGTCTGTCTTGCTGCTTCCAATTGTTCACCAGGGAGGAATGAGAACACACAGTCCCACATACAGTGGGTTCAAAGAAAAAGCTTGTTTACGGTTTTGGCAGGACACTGGGCAGGACAACAGACCCTCAACACACGTCAGATACACGTGTCATCAATTATTTGAAAATCTAGCTATCAAAAAAAAAAAATTTCCAGGACAAAAAAAAAATGTTTTGCATCATATGGTAATGAGTGTCAAATAAATATCATAGGTTTGAATATGAAGCAACACCAAAAACTTTCATTTAGCAGGTGCTGTTTTCAACTTAGTAGGAAGAGAATGTAAAGTTATTTTAAGTCGATGTACTGTATGTTGTCTTTTAAATCCCAACCCAGTAGTGTCACAAGGAGTCTCAATGCTTGAAGCTATTGACTTAGCTTTGGTACCAGTGGACAGTCGCTGCATTTCACTGCCACACTTGTATCTGTACACGTATGTACGAGAGCATCAGGTGGCCCCAGCGGGTTTCCAACCAAGTGTTGAGAGCCGCACATGGCAGCTGGCTCGGCCACGTCCTCCAGCGCCATTCTCCAGTTTGACCCAAGGGCCGCAGGTTGGAGACGACCACGAGGTAAACTCCGCCCCCGGTGGCTCCACGCCGCTACGGACGAGTTGCTGTGGAGAACGCAGAGCAGCTCTGGAGAGACCTTGTATCATCTGCTGGGCTGACCAGGTTTGGAATCACTTGGGGCCAATTACAGAGCAGAGCCACAGGGTGGCGCTGTTCGCTCAGTCTTCAGCCGCTAACCACAGTGTGACCCTCTCATTGTTCACAGGAAGCGTCTCTCGTCTCCATTGTGTGATGGTGTTTGGGTACTGTGAGGTGAAAAACCTGCCAGAATGAGAGAAAAGAGACAACCCCAGTATCGAGAGCAATAATAGTCCAAACAATCAAGATTCTTGCGCAAGGGCAGAGAGTGAAGTCACAGCTCGTTCATCAATCTGCGCCGTTCTTCCCTCTGCTGCCCGCTTTTATTCCCAATGTCGAAGTAGGCGGTTACATTCTTATTCCATGATACAACAAAGCAAGGCTAACACTAGTGTATGTGTGTGTGTGTGTGTGTAAGTATGCTTCTATGTGAGCTGAGAAGGTAGGAACGCTATAAGATAAGATATTCCTCCAGAGACCTTGAAGACGTCTCAGAGCGGCGCCGTTAAAATATCTTCTCATCAGTACAAGGTACAATGACTCGTGGCCCGGCAGGCGTAAAGCAGCCAACAACACAAACATGCATGAATCAACGATCACTTGCAAAATGTTAATTCCCATTATACCAAGTACTAATATTTAATATGAAGTACAAATTGACTTATCAGGTACAAAATCCCATTTAGAGTTGTGTGACTTCACCGCGACCTGAAGGACGAGGGTTACCAGCGTCCATACGTGTCGGTGATACGAGATCCGGGATCTCCGCCCGGGGAAAACTTCCCTCTGTGTTTTCCAGGAGGAGAAACAAGGGAGGAAGAGGCTGTGATGACGTCCAACGTGTGACCCGATTGAAAGAGACAATGAAACGGCGTGAGAGGAGACAGATTCTCCAATACGCTGCATCTGGGTCGCATGTGTGTCGATGTGCAACGGCGGGGAAACGCGAGACGATAAATATCACACGTCTGCTACACGTTCACGTGGCTCTTTTCACTTCATTGTCGCAGGTGGAACTCACACTTTTCTCATTTTAATGGAATTAAAGTTGCATACCTTTTAAAAATGTTACCCTTTGTTCAGCTTTTGTGTTTATTCCTTTGAAGTTTCACATAAAAAAACCTGCTGTTGAGGAGGCAAGTAATCACAGTAGTTTTCTATAAAAGTACGTTGCACAAACGTTTCTGTTTTTTTTAACCTTTAATCAAGCAAGTGCCTCATTTTTCTGCAATGATCCTCTTTGATAGTTTATGTAAAAATAGATTTCTCTGTTATTAAACATAAGTATCTTAATTAAATCCCTTGATTTAGGCATTTTCAGGTAAAATACAGAAATATTAGTGTTGTATGGTGCTTGAAACTTTTTGAAAACCACTCCCAAGGTGGAAATTTGTAGAAAAGCAACGATTCTGTTAAGCAGGGGGGGAAAAAAGCAACTTTTCTGAATCACGGCCGTAGTCTTTGGCGCTCATTTGTATTGGTCCCCGAATAAAACGGAGGGCCTGCCTTCTTACAAAAATCACGTAAATGTGACTATATAGGGTTACTCACTGCTTCTGAACACCTGCTTTTACAAAAGATTTCCTTGTTTTCTAATAATTCTTTATACATAACCAGCGTCGTCACACGCCGTTATTTAAGAAAAAAAAACATTCAAATATGACACCGTTATCCATTGTAATACTGTGAGTACAAGGATCTGCAGCAGGGTTGGGTTTAGTAGTTATGGACTTATTTTAATTCAAATTTCAAAACCAAAACAGATGTAGTTTTTTTAGCGGACAAAACAAAACACTGAGACCCGAGCTGAGAGGTCGTGATGCTGCTGAGAAAGATAACAGCCTCATTGCTATCAAACCTCTTTATTTATTTATTTCCAAACATGTACAAGAATAGAAAGAGAAATAAACATTTGAACAAAATACACTCATCTAAATGAGTAATCAGTCATCACTCGACACACACACTCCAATTTTTACAATATGTGTGTTACATGTTGAAAAGGGGGGGGGGGGGGGTTTAAAGGAAGAAGCGTAACTTTTTTAATCCGACTCCTTTACCCTTTTATCGTCGCAAATCACACAGAAGATTTTTAGATTTTTTTGGAATTCACATCAACTAACCTCAAAGCCGTGCTGCCAGAGAGCTAAAAACACCCATAATGCAACAGAATCTGGACATTTCACTGTGTGCGTGCGTGTGTGTGTGTGTGCGTGTGTGTGCGTGCGTTCGTTCCCTAACAAAACGTGAAGTGAAAAACCATTTTTGAGAATTGCAGTTATTCAAATCCTCCCAAAACACACCGAGGGCCGCGGCTGACAGGCGCTGGTTTGAAGACAGTTGGAAAACCAAATGAGACGTAGAAACCACAGCTATCACTCTGCACGCCTCCACCTCTGTCCCACATGGAAAGAACCTATATGAGGATATATGCACATATATGAAACCTATATGCAGCATATATGCACATATATGACAATATATATGCTGCATATATGCACATATATGACAATATATATGCTGCATATATGCACATAAATGCTGCATATATATGTTGCATATATGGAAAGTCCCACATGGACAGAACCTATATAAACATATATGTTTTAATATAGGTTTTGATATAGGTTTTGAATATATGTGACATATATAAAATTGGCCATTTTCCTATATTTTATGCACATATATGGACCTATATGCACAGATAGGTACATATTATATATATATATATATTTTTTTTTTTTTTCTGTTACGGCTGCGATGAACGACTGTCCGTTCGTCTGTGCGTGTATAACCGTTGGTCTCCGTTAACTGTATAGATTGTTACGTCTGCAACTAGAGATTGACAAAAGCTTTCTTTTCGCACACATATATGTACATATATGTACATAACATATAGGAAAACGGCCAATTTTATATATGTCACATATATGCCAAACCTATATCAAAACCTATATTAAAACATATATGTTTATATAGGTTCTTTCCATGTGGGGTGTGTGTGTGTGTGTGTGTGTGTGTGTGGGTGTGTAACCACCGCAGGCGTTGTCAGGAAGGCCTTGCGGCTCTGCCCAGGAGCCGCCTCACACACATCCGAGTGTCGTAGCATCACACACACACACACACACACACACACACACACACACACACACACACACACACACACACACACACACACACACACACACACACACACACACACACACACACACACACACAGATGTGTGATCACACCCAGATGCTGAGAAAAAGCATCCTCTCACCTGAAGCAAACATTTACATGAGCAGCTCTGCTGGTGATTTTGTCATCAGTTTATATTGTTTATTTACATGATTATATTGTGCATTTGAGATTAAATGTGGCTTTAATTGAGATTGTGTACAAAAGCTGGGGGAGAAATTATGTCATAAAAAAAAAAAATGAATAAAATAAACAACCTGAACCGTCTTATTTTACTTATGATCCCACAACTGATGGGAAAAAAATGTAATGGTTTCATTATATTTATTTCAGCGCCACAATTAGGATAACCTGCGTGATTAAAGACTTTCAGAAGAAAAGCGACTAAACTTCATCATTGTGTTGATATAAAGAAATGAATACTGACACGACTGGACAGAAAAAAAGAAAAGAACCAATTTGTTTCCTTAAAGTTGTTTGTCGTCCTGTTGAATCAAAACGTAAAGAATTAGAAGACGACAGAAGACTTGTCTTCTGGAGACGCGACGGTGTTTTGCGTGCAGTCGGAGAAGATATTTCAATTGCAATTTGTCTCTGCCACGAGCAGCAGAACGCTGAAGGACAAAACAAAGAAAGAAAGAAAAACAAAGGGGAAGAGTCCCTCCCTGCAGTGAAGCTGCAGCTCACCCACAAAGATGAAGAAGACGGCGCAGGAAGCCACGTCCCAGTCGGACTGGAAGACGTGTTTGGACTGCAGCCTGGAGACCACGTGGTTGAACTGGTCC